>NW_028225733.1:0-185844 GCF_052327205.1 Somniosus microcephalus
CTGGGGAAGGAGTCACATACAGGCCAGACTGGGAAGGAGTCACATATAGGCCAGACCAGGGAAGGAGTCACAGATAGGCCAGACCGGGGAAGGAGTCACATATAGGCCAGACCGGGGAAGGAGCCACATATAGGCCAGACCGGGGAAGGAGTCACATATATGCCAGACCGGGGAAGGAGTCACATAAAGGCCAGACCGGGGAAGGAGCCACATATTGGCCAGACCGGCGAAGGAGTCACATATAGGCCAGACTGGGGAAGGAGTCACAGATAGGCAAGACCGGGGAAGGCGTCACATATAGGCCAGACTGCGGAAGGAGTCACAGATAGGCCAGACTAGGGAAGGAGTCATAGATAGGTCAGACCGGGGAAGGAGTCACAGATAGGCCAGACCGGGGAAGGAGTCACATATAGGCCAGACTGGGGAAGGAGTCACTTATAGGCCAGACTGGGGAAGGAGCCACATATAGGCCAGACCGGGGAAGGAGTCACATATATGCCAGACCGGGGAAGGAGTCACATAAAGGCCAGACCGGGGAAGGAGCCACATATTGGCCAGACCGGGGAAGGAGTCACATATAGGCCAGATCGGCGAAGGAGTCACATATAGGCCAGACTGGGGAAGGAGTCACAGATAGGCAAGACCGGGGAAGGCGTCACATATAGGCCAGACTGCGGAAGGAGTCACAGATAGGCCAGACTAGGGAAGGAGTCATAGATAGGTCAGACCGGGGAAGGAGTCACAGATAGGCCAGACCGGGGAAGGAGTCACATATAGGCCAGACTGGGGAAGGAGTCACATATAGGCCAGACTTGGGAAGGAGTCACATATAGGCCAGACTGGGGAAGGAGTCACATATAGGCCAGACTGGGGAAGGAGTCACATATATGCCAGACTGGGGAAGGAGTCACATATAGGCCAGACCGGGGAAGGAGTCACATATAGGCCAGACTGGGGAAGGAGTCACATATAGGCCAGACTGGGGAAGGAATCACATATAGGCCAGACCGGGGAAGGTGTCACATATAGGCCAGACCGGGGAAGGAGTCACATATAGGCCAGACTGCAGAAGGATTCACAGATAGGCCAGACTAGGGAAGGAGTCAAAGATAGGTCAGACCGGGGAAGGAGTCACAGATAGGCCAGACCGGGGAAGGAGTCACATATAGGCCAGACTGGGGAAGGAGTCACTTATAGGCCAGACTGGGGAAGGAGTCACATATAGGCCAGACTGGTGAATGAGTCACATATAGGCCATACCGGGGAAGGAGTCACACATAGGCCAGACTGGGGAAAGAGTCACATATAGGCCAGACCGGGGAAGGAGTCACATATAGGCAAGACTTGGGAAGGAGTCACATATAGGCCAGACTGGGGAAGGAGTCACATATAGGCCAGACTGGGGAAGGAGTCACATATAGGCCAGACTGGGGAAGGAGTCACATATAGGCCAGACTGGGGAATGAGTCACATATAGGCCAGACTGGGGAAGGAGTCACATATAGGCCAGACTGGGGAAGGAGTCACATATAGGCCAGACTGGGGAAGGAGTCACATATAGGCCAGACCGGGGAAGGAGTCACATATAGGCCAGACTGGGGAAGGAGTCACATATAGGCCAGACCGGTGAAGGAGTCACATATAGGCCAGACTGGGGAAGGAGTCACATATAGGCCAGACTGGAGAAGGAGTAACATATAGGCCAGACTGGGGAAGGAGTCACATATAGGCCAGACCGGGGAAGGAGTCACATATAGGCCAGACTGGGGAAGGAGTAACATATAGGCCAGACTGGGGAAGGAGTCACATATAGGCCAGACCGGGGAAGGAGTCACATATAGGCCAGACTGGGGAAGGAGTCACATATAGGCCAGACCGGGGAAGGAGTCACATGTAGGCCAGACTGGGGAAGGAGTCACATATCGGCCAGGCCGGGGAAGGAGACACATATAGGCCAGACTGGGGAAGGAGTCACATATAGGCCAGACCGGGGAAGGAGCCACATATAGGCAGGACCGGCGAAGGAGTCACATATAGGCCAGACCGGGGAAGGAGTCACATATAGGCCGGACCGGGGAAGGAGTCACATATAGGCCGGACCGGGGAAGGAGTCACATATAGGCCAGACCGGGGAAGGAGTCACATATCGGCCAGACCGGGGAAGGAGTCACATATAGGCCAGACTGGGGAAGGAGACACATATAGGCCAGACTGGGGAAGGAGTCACATATAGGCCAGACCGGGGAAGGAGCCACATATAGGCCGGACCAGGGAAGGAGTCACATATAGGCCAGACCGGGGAAGGAGTCACATATAGGCCGGACCGGGGAAGGAGTCACATATAGGCCGGACCGGGGAAGGAGTCACATATAGGCCAGACCGGGGAAGGAGTCACATATCGGCCAGACCGGGGAAGGAGTCACATATAGGCCAGACTGGGGAAGGAGACACATATAGGCCAGACTGGGGAAGGAGTCACATATAGGCCAGACCGGGGAAGGAGTCACAGATAGGTCAGACCGGGGAAGGAGTCACATATAGGCCAGACCGGGGAAGGAGCCACATATAGGCCAGACCGGGGAAGGAGTCACATATATGCCAGACCGGGGAAGGAGTCACATCTCGGCCAGACTGGGGAAGGAGTCACAGATAGGCAAGACCGGGGAAGGAGTCACTTATAGGCCAGACTGCGGAAGGAGTCACAGATAGGCCAGACTAGGGAAGGAGCCACCTATAGGCCAGACCGGGGAAGGAGTCACATATAGGCCAGACTGGGGAAGGTGTCACATATAGGCCAGACTGGGGAAGGTGTCACATATAGGCCAGACCGGGGAAGGAGTCACATATAGGCCAGACTGCAGAAGGAGTCACAGATAGGCCAGACTAGGGAAGGAGTCAAAGATAGGTCAGACCGGGGAAGGAGTCACAGATAGGCCAGACCGGGGAAGGAGTCACATATAGGCCAGACTGGGGAAGGAGTCACTTATAGGCCAGACTGGGGAAGGAGTCACAGATAGGCCAGACTGGTGAATGAGTCACATATAGGCCAGACTGGGGAAGGAGTGACATATAGGCCAGACTGGGGAAGGAGTCACATGTATGCCAGACTGGGGAAGGAGTCACATATAGGCCAGACCGGGGAAGGAGTCACATATAGGCCAGACTGGGGAAGGAGTCACATATAGGCCACACTGGGGAAGGATTCACATATAGGCCAGACCGGGAAGGAGTCACATATAGGCCAGACTGGGGAAGGAGTCACATATAGGCCAGACAGGAGAAGGAGTAACATATAGGCCAGACTGGGGAAGGAGTCACATATAGGCCAGACCGGGGAAGGAGTCACATATAGGCCAGACTGGGGAAGGAGTCACATATAGGCCAGACCGGGGAAGGAGTCACATATAGGCCAGACTGGGGTAGGAGTCACATATAGGCCAGACCGGGGAAGGAGACACATATAGGCCAGACTGGGGAAGGAGTCACATATAGGCCAGACCGGGGAAGGAGCCACATATAGGCAGGACCGGGGAAGGAGTCACATATAGGCCAGACCGGGGAAGGAGTCACATATAGGCCGGACCGGGGAAGGAGTCACATATCGGCCAGACCGGGGAAGGAGTCACATATAGGCCAGACCGGGGAAGGAGTCACATATAGGCCAGACTGGGGAAGGACTCACATATAGGCCAGACCGGGGAAGGAGTCACATATAGGCCAGACTGGGGAAGGAGTCACATATAGGCCAGACTGCGGATGGAGTCACATATAGGCCAGACTGGGGAAGGAGTCACATATAGGCCAGACCGGGGAATGAGTCACATATAGGCCAGACTGGGGAAGGAGTCACATATAGGTCGGACCGGCGAAGGAGACACTAATAGGCCAGACTGGGGAAGGATTCACAAATAGGCCAGACTGGGGAAGGAGTCACATATAGGCCAGACTGGGGAAGGAGTCACATATAGGCCAGACCGGCGAAGGAGACACATATAGCCCAGACTGGGGAAGGAGTCACATTTTGGCCAGACCGGGGAAGGAGTCACATATAGGCCAGACTGGGGAAGGAATCACATATAGGCCAGACTGGGGAAGGAGTCACATGTAGGCCAGACTGGGGAAGGAGTCACATATAGGCCAGTCTGGGGAGGGAGTCACATATAGGTCAGACCGGGGAAGGAGTCACATATAGGCCAGTCTGGGGACGGAGTCACATGTAGGCCAGTCTGGGGAAGGAGTCACTTATAGGTGAGTCCGTGGAAGGAGTCACATATAGGTTAGACCGGGGAAGGAGTCACATATAGGCCAGACTGGGGAAGGAGTCACATATAGGCCAGACTGGGGAAGGAGTCACATATATGCCAGACTGGGGAAGGAGTCTCATATAGGCCAGACCGGGGAAGGAGTCACATAAAGCCCAGACTGGGGAAGGAGTCACATATAGGCCAAACCGGGGAAGGAGTCACATATAGGCCAGACTGGGGAAGGAGTCACATAGAGACCAGACTGGGGAAGGAGTCACATATAGGCCAGACTGGGGAAGGAGTCACATATAGGCCAGACCGGGGAAGGAGTCACATATAGGCCAGACCGGGGAAGGAGTCACATATAGGCCAGACTGGGGAAGGAGTCACATATAGGCCAGACTGGGGAAGGAGCCGCATATCGGCCAGACTGGGGAAGGAGTCACATATAGGCCAGACTGGGGAAGGAGTCACATACAGGCCAGACTGGGGAAGGAATCACATATAGGCCAGACTGGGGAAGGAGTCACAAAAAGGCCAGACTGGGGAAGGAGTCACATATAGGCCAGACTGGGGAAGGAGTCACATATAGGCCAGACTGGGGAAGGAGTCACATACAGGCCAGACTGGGAAGGAGTCACATATAGGCCAGACCAGGGAAGGAGTCACAGATAGGCCAGACCGGGGAAGGAGTCACATATAGGCCAGACCGGGGAAGGAGACACATATAGGCCAGAACGGGGAAGGAGTCACATATATGCCAGACCGGGGAAGGAGTCACATAAAGGCCAGACCGGGGAAGGAGCCACATATTGGCCAGACCGGGGAAGGAGTCACATATAGGCCAGACCGGCGAAGGAGTCACATATAGGCCAGACTGGGGAAGGAGTCACAGATAGGCAAGACCGGGGAAGGTGTCACATATAGGCCAGACTGCGGAAGGAGTCACAGATAGGCCAGACTAGGGAAGGAGTCATAGATAGGTCAGACCGGGGAAGGAGTCACAGATAGGCCAGACCGGGGAAGGAGTCACATATAGGCCAGACTGGGGAAGGAGTCACTTATAGGCCAGACTGGGGAAGGAGCCACATATAGGCCAGACCGGGGAAGGAGTCACATATATGCCAGACCGGGGAAGGAGTCACATAAAGGCCAGACCGGGGAAGGAGCCACATATTGGCCAGACCGGGGAAGGAGTCACATATAGGCCAGACCGGCGAAGGAGTCACATAAATGCCAGACTGGGGAAGGAGTCACAGATAGGCAAGACCGGGGAAGGCGTCACATATAGGCCAGACTGCGGAAGGAGTCACAGATAGGCCAGACTAGGGAAGGAGTCATAGATAGGTCAAACCGGGGAAGGAGTCACAGATAGGCCAGACCGGGGAAGGAGTCACATATAGGCCAGACTGGGGAAGGAGTCACATATAGGCCAGACTTGGGAAGGAGTCACATATAGGCCAGACTGGGGAAGGAGTCACATATAGGCCAGACTGGGGAAGGAGTCACATATATGCCAGACTGGGGAAGGAGTCACATATAGGCCAGACCGGGGAAGGAGTCACATATAGGCCAGACTGGGGAAGGAGTCACATATAGGCCAGACTGGGGAAGGAATCACATATAGGCCAGACCGGGGAAGGTGTCACATATAGGCCAGACCGGGGAAGGAGTCACATATAGGCCAGACTGCAGAAGGAGTCACAGATAGGCCAGACTAGGGAAGGAGTCAAAGATAGGTCAGACCGGGGAAGGAGTCACAGATAGGCCAGACCGGGGAAGGAGTCACATATAGGCCAGACTGGGGAAGGAGTCACTTATAGGCCAGACTGGGGAAGGAGTCACAGATAGGCCAGACTGGTGAATGAGTCACATATAGGCCAGACTGGGGAAGGAGTGACATATAGGCCAGACTGGGGAAGGAGTCACATATAGCCCAGACTGGGGAAGGAGTCACACATAGGCCAGACTGGGGAAAGAGTCACATATAGGCCAGACCGGGGAAGGAGTCACATATAGGCAAGACTTGGGAAGGAGTCACATATAGGCCAGACTGGGGAAGGAGTCACATATAGGCCAGACTGGGGAAGGAGTCACATATAGGCCAGACTGGGGAAGGAGTCACATATAGGCCAGACTGGGGAAGGAGTCACATATATGCCAGACTGGGGAAGGAGTCACATGTAGGCCAGATCGGGGAAGGAGTCACATATAGGCCAGACTGGGGAAGGAGTCACATATAGGCCAGACTGGGGAAGGAGTCACACATAGGCCAGACTGGGGAAAGAGTCACATATAGGCCAGACTTGGGAAGGAGTCACATATAGGTCAGACTGGGGAAGGAGTCACATATAGGCCAGACTGGGGAAGGAGTCACATATAGGCCAGACTGGGGAAGGAGTCACATATAGGCCAGACTGGGGAATGAGTCACATATAGGCCAGACTGGGGAAGGAGTCACATATAGGCCAGACTGGGGAAGGAGCCGCATATCGGCCAGACTGGGGAAGGAGTCACATATAGGCCAGCCTGGGGAAGGAGTCACATACAGGCCAGACTGGGGAAGGAATCACATATAGGCCAGACTGGGGAAGGAGTCACAAAAAGGCCAGACTGGGGAAGGAGTCACATATAGGCCAGACTGGGGAAGGAGTCACATATAGGCCAGACTGGGGAAGGAGTCACATACAGGCCAGACTGGGAAGGAGTCACATATAGGCCAGACCAGGGAAGGAGTCACAGATAGGCCAGACCGGGGAAGGAGTCACATATAGGCCAGACCGGGGAAGGAGACACATATAGGCCAGAACGGGGAAGGAGTCACATATATGCCAGACCGGGGAAGGAGTCACATAAAGGCCAGACCGGGGAAGGAGACACATATAGGCCAGACTGGGGAAGGAGTCACATATAGGCCAGACCGGGGAAGGAGCCACATATAGGCAGGACCGGCGAAGGAGTCACATATAGGCCAGACCGGGGAAGGAGTCACATATAGGCCGGACCGGGGAAGGAGTCACATATAGGCCAGACCGGGGAAGGAGTCACATATAGGCCGGACCAGGGAAGGAGTCACATATAGGCCAGACCGGGGAAGGAGTCACATATAGGCCGGACCGGGGAAGGAGTCACATATAGGCCGGACCGGGGAAGGAGTCACATATAGGCCAGACCGGGGAAGGAGTCACAGATAGGCCAGACCGGGGAAGGAGTCACATATAGGCCAGACCGGGGAAGGAGCCACATATAGGCCAGACCGGGGAAGGAGTCACATATATGCCAGACCGGGGAAGGAGTCACATCTCGGCCAGACTGGGGAAGGAGTCACAGATAGGCAAGACCGGGGAAGGAGTCACTTATAGGCCAGACTGCGGAAGGAGTCACATATAGGCCAGACCGGGGAGGGAGTCACATATAGGCCAGACCGGGGAAGGAGTCACATATAGGCCAGACCGGGGAAGGAGCCACATATAGGCCAGACCGGGGAAGGAGTCACATATAGGCCGGACCGGGGAAGGAGTCACATATAGACCAGACCGGGGAAGGAGTCACATATAGGCCGGACCGGGGAAGGAGTCACATATAGGCCAGACCGGGGAAGGAGTCACATATCGGCCAGACCGGGGAAGGAGTCACATATAGGCCAGACCGGGGAAGGAGTCACATATAGGCCAGACTGGGGAAGGACTCACATATAGGCCAGACCGGGGAAGGAGTCACATATCGGCCAGACTGGGGAAGGAGTCACATATAGGCCAGACCGGGGATGGAGTCACATATAGGCCAGACTGGGGAAGGAGTCACATATAGGCCAGACTGGGGAATGATTCACATATAGGCCAGACTGGGGAAGGAGTCACATATAGGCCAGACTAGGGAAGGAGTCATAGATAGGTCAGACCGGGGAAGGAGTCACAGATAGGCCAGACCGGGGAAGGAGTCACATATAGGCCAGACTGGGGAAGGAGTCATGTATAGGCCAGACCGGGGATGGAGTCACATATAGGCCAGACTGGGGAAGGAGTCACAGATAGGCCAGACTAGGGAAGGAGTCAAAGATAGGTCAGACCGGGGAAGGAGTCACAGATAGGCCAGACCGGGGAAGGAGTCACATATAGGCCAGACTGGGGAAGGAGTCACTTATAGGCCAGACTGGGGAAGGAGTCACTTATAGGCCAGACTGGGGAAGGAGTCACAGATAGGCCAGACTGGTGAAGGAGTCACATATCGGCCAGGCCGGGGAAGGAGACACATATAGGCCAGACTGGGGAAGGAGTCACATATAGGCCAGACCGGGGAAGGAGCCACATATATGCCAGACTGGGGAAGGAGTCACATATAGCCCAGACCAGGGAAGGAGTCACATATAGGCCAGACCGGGGAAGGAGTCACATATAGGCCGGACTGCGGAAGGAGTCACAGATAGGCCAGACTAGGGAAGGAGTCATAGATAGGTCAGACCGGGGAAGGAGTCACAGATAGGCCAGACCGGGGAAGGAGTCACATATAGGCCAGACTGGGGAAGGAGTCACATATAGGCCAGACTTGGGAAGGAGTCACATATAGGCCAGACTGGGGAAGGAGTCACATATAGGCCAGACTGGGGAAGGAGTCACATATATGCCAGACTGGGGAAGGAGTCACATATAGGCCAGACCGGGGAAGGAGTCACATATAGGCCAGACTGGGGAAGGAGTCACATATAGGCCAGACTGGGGAAGGAATCACATATAGGCCAGACCGGGGAAGGTGTCACATATAGGCCAGACCGGGGAAGGAGTCACATATAGGCCAGACTGCAGAAGGAGTCACAGATAGGCCAGACTAGGGAAGGAGTCAAAGATAGGTCAGACCGGGGAAGGAGTCACAGATAGGCCAGACCGGGGAAGGAGTCACATATAGGCCAGACTGGGGAAGGAATCACATATAGGCCAGACTGGGGAAGGAGTCACAAAAAGGCCAGACTGGGGAAGGAGTCACATATAGGCCAGACTGGGGAAGGAGTCACATATAGGCCAGACTGGGGAAGGAGTCACATACAGGCCAGACCGGGAAGGAGTCACATATAGGCCAGACCAGGGAAGGAGTCACAGATAGGCCAGACCGGGGAAGGAGTCACATATAGGCCAGACCGGGGAAGGAGCCACATATAGGCCAGACCGGGGAAGGAGTCACATATATGCCAGACCGGGGAAGGAGTCACATAAAGGCCAGACCGGGGAAGGAGCCACATATTGGCCAGACCGGCGAAGGAGTCACATATAGGCCAGACTGGGGAAGGAGTCACAGATAGGCAAGACCGGGGAAGGCGTCACATATAGGCCAGACTGCGGAAGGAGTCACAGATAGGCCAGACTAGGGAAGGAGTCATAGATAGGTCAGACCGGGGAAGGAGTCACAGATAGGCCAGACCGGGGAAGGAGTCACATATAGGCCAGACTGGGGAAGGAGTCACTTATAGGCCAGACTGGGGAAGGAGCCACATATAGGCCAGACCGGGGAAGGAGTCACATATATGCCAGACCGGGGAAGGAGTCACATAAAGGCCAGACCGGGGAAGGAGCCACATATTGGCCAGACCGGGGAAGGAGTCACATATAGGCCAGATCGGCGAAGGAGTCACATATAGGCCAGACTGGGGAAGGAGTCACAGATAGGCAAGACCGGGGAAGGCGTCACATATAGGCCAGACTGCGGAAGGAGTCACAGATAGGCCAGACTAGGGAAGGAGTCATAGATAGGTCAGACCGGGGAAGGAGTCACAGATAGGCCAGACTGGGGAAGGAGTCACATATAGGCCAGACTTGGGAAGGAGTCACATATAGGCCAGACTGGGGAAGGAGTCACATATAGGCCAGACTGGGGAAGGAGTCACATATATGCCAGACTGGGGAAGGAGTCACATATAGGCCAGACCGGGGAAGGAGTCACATATAGGCCAGACTGGGGAAGGAGTCACATATAGGCCAGACTGGGGAAGGAATCACATATAGGCCAGACCGGGGAAGGTGTCACATATAGGCCAGACCGGGGAAGGAGTCACATATAGGCCAGACTGCAGAAGGAGTCACAGATAGGCCAGACTAGGGAAGGAGTCAAAGATAGGTCAGACCGGGGAAGGAGTCACAGATAGGCCAGACCGGGGAAGGAGTCACATATAGGCCAGACTGGGGAAGGAGTCACTTATAGGCCAGACTGGGGAAGGAGTCACATATAGGCCAGACTGGTGAATGAGTCACATATAGGCCATACCGGGGAAGGAGTCACACATAGGCCAGACTGGGGAAAGAGTCACATATAGGCCAGACCGGGGAAGGAGTCACATATAGGCAAGACTTGGGAAGGAGTCACATATAGGCCAGACTGGGGAAGGAGTCACATATAGGCCAGACTGGGGAAGGAGTCACATATAGGCCAGACTGGGGAAGGAGTCACATATAGGCCAGACTGGGGAATGAGTCACATATAGGCCAGACTGGGGAAGGAGTCACATATAGGCCAGACTGGGGAAGGAGTCACATATAGGCCAGACTGGGGAAGGAGTCACATATAGGCCAGACCGGGGAAGGAGTCACATATAGGCCAGACTGGGGAAGGAGTCACATATAGGCCAGACCGGTGAAGGAGTCACATATAGGCCAGACTGGGGAAGGAGTCACATATAGGCCAGACTGGAGAAGGAGTAACATATAGGCCAGACTGGGGAAGGAGTCACATATAGGCCAGACCGGGGAAGGAGTCACATATAGGCCAGACTGGGGAAGGAGTAACATATAGGCCAGACTGGGGAAGGAGTCACATATAGGCCAGACCGGGGAAGGAGTCACATATAGGCCAGACTGGGGAAGGAGTCACATATAGGCCAGACCGGGGAAGGAGTCACATGTAGGCCAGACTGGGGAAGGAGTCACATATCGGCCAGGCCGGGGAAGGAGACACATATAGGCCAGACTGGGGAAGGAGTCACATATAGGCCAGACCGGGGAAGGAGCCACATATAGGCAGGACCGGCGAAGGAGTCACATATAGGCCAGACCGGGGAAGGAGTCACATATAGGCCGGACCGGGGAAGGAGTCACATATAGGCCAGACCGGGGAAGGAGTCACATATAGGCCGGACCAGGGAAGGAGTCACATATAGGCCAGACCGGGGAAGGAGTCACATATAGGCCGGACCGGGGAAGGAGTCACATATAGGCCGGACCGGGGAAGGAGTCACATATAGGCCAGACCGGGGAAGGAGTCACATATCGGCCAGACCGGGGAAGGAGTCACATATAGGCCAGACTGGGGAAGGAGACACATATAGGCCAGACTGGGGAAGGAGTCACATATAGGCCAGACCGGGGAAGGAGTCACAGATAGGTCAGACCGGGGAAGGAGTCACATATAGGCCAGACCGGGGAAGGAGCCACATATAGGCCAGACCGGGGAAGGAGTCACATATATGCCAGACCGGGGAAGGAGTCACATCTCGGCCAGACTGGGGAAGGAGTCACAGATAGGCAAGACCGGGGAAGGAGTCACTTATAGGCCAGACTGCGGAAGGAGTCACAGATAGGCCAGACTAGGGAAGGAGCCACCTATAGGCCAGACCGGGGAAGGAGTCACATATAGGCCAGACTGGGGAAGGTGTCACATATAGGCCAGACTGGGGAAGGCGTCACATATAGGCCAGACTGCGGAAGGAGTCACAGATAGGCCAGACTAGGGAAGGAGTCATAGATAGGTCAGACCGGGGAAGGAGTCACAGATAGGCCAGACCGGGGAAGGAGTCACATATAGGCCAGACTGGGGAAGGAGTCACTTATAGGCCAGACTGGGGAAGGAGCCACATATAGGCCAGACCGGGGAAGGAGTCACATATATGCCAGACCGGGGAAGGAGTCACATAAAGGCCAGACCGGGGAAGGAGCCACATATTGGCCAGACCGGGGAAGGAGTCACATATAGGCCAGATCGGCGAAGGAGTCACATATAGGCCAGACTGGGGAAGGAGTCACAGATAGGCAAGACCGGGGAAGGCGTCACATATAGGCCAGACTGCGGAAGGAGTCACAGATAGGCCAGACTAGGGAAGGAGTCATAGATAGGTCAGACCGGGGAAGGAGTCACAGATAGGCCAGACCGGGGAAGGAGTCACATATAGGCCAGACTGGGGAAGGAGTCACATATAGGCCAGACTTGGGAAGGAGTCACATATAGGCCAGACTGGGGAAGGAGTCACATATAGGCCAGACTGGGGAAGGAGTCACATATATGCCAGACTGGGGAAGGAGTCACATATAGGCCAGACCGGGGAAGGAGTCACATATAGGCCAGACTGGGGAAGGAGTCACATATAGGCCAGACTGGGGAAGGAATCACATATAGGCCAGACCGGGGAAGGTGTCACATATAGGCCAGACCGGGGAAGGAGTCACATATAGGCCAGACTGCAGAAGGAGTCACAGATAGGCCAGACTAGGGAAGGAGTCAAAGATAGGTCAGACCGGGGAAGGAGTCACATATAGGCCAGACTGGGGAAGGAGTCACTTATAGGCCAGACTGGGGAAGGAGTCACAGATAGGCCAGACTGGTGAATGAGTCACATATAGGCCAGACTGGGGAAGGAGTGACATATAGGCCAGACTGGGGAAGGAGTCACATATAGCCCAGACTGGGGAAGGAGTCACACATAGGCCAGACTGGGGAAAGAGTCACATATAGGCCAGACCGGGGAAGGAGTCACATATAATCAAGACTTGGGAAGGAGTCACATATAGGCCAGACTGGGGAAGGAGTCACATATAGGCCAGACTGGGGAAGGAGTCACATATAGGCCAGACTGGGGAAGGAGTCACATATAGGCCAGACTGAGGAAGGAGTCACATATATGCCAGACTGGGGAAGGAGTCACATGTAGGCCAGACCGGGGAAGGAGTCACATATAGGCCAGACTGGGGAAGGAGTCACATATAGGCCAGACTGGGGAAGGAGTCACACATAGGCCAGACTGGGGAAAGAGTCACATATAGGCCAGACTGGGGAAGGAGTCACATATAGGCCAGACTTGGGAAGGAGTCACATATAGGTCAGACTGGGGAAGGAGTCACATATAGGCCAGACTGGGGAAGGAGTCACATATAGGCCAGACTGGGGAAGGAGTCACATATAGGCCAGACTGGGGAATGAGTCACATATAGGCCAGACTGGGGAAGGAGTCACATATAGGCCAGACTGGGGAAGGAGTCACATATAGGCCAGACTGGGGAAGGAGTCACATATAGGCCAGACCGGGGAAGGAGTCACATATAGGCCAGACTGGGGAAGGAGTCACATATAGGCCAGACCGGTGAAGGAGTCACATATAGGCCAGACTGGGGAAGGAGTCACATATAGGCCAGACTGGAGAAGGAGTAACATATAGGCCAGACTGGGGAAGGAGTCACATATAGGCCAGACCGGGGAAGGAGTCACATATAGGCCAGACTGGGGAAGGAGTAGCATATAGGCCAGACTGGGGAAGGAGTCACATATAGGCCAGACCGGGGAAGGAGTCACATATATGCCAGACTGGGGAAGGAGTCACATATAGGCCAGACCGGGGAAGGAGTCACATGTAGGCCAGACTGGGGAAGGATTCACATATCGGCCAGGCCGGGGAAGGAGACACATATAGGCCAGACTGGGGAAGGAGTCACATATAGGCCAGACCGGGGAAGGAGCCACATATAGGCAGGACCGGCGAAGGAGTCACATATAGGCCAGACCGGGGAAGGAGTCACATATAGGCCGGACCGGGGAAGGAGTCACATATAGGCCAGACCGGGGAAGGAGTCACATATAGGCCGGACCAGGGAAGGAGTCACATATAGGCCAGACCGGGGAAGGAGTCACATATAGGCCGGACCGGGGAAGGAGTCACATATAGGCCGGACCGGGGAAGGAGTCACATATAGGCCAGACCGGGGAAGGAGTCACATATAGGCCAGACTGCAGAAGGAGTCACAGATAGGCCAGACTAGGGAAGGAGTCACATATAGGCCAGACCGGGGAATGAGTCACATATAGGCCAGACTGGGGAAGGAGTCACATATAGGTCGGACCGGCGAAGGAGACACTAATAGGCCAGACTGGGGAAGGATTCACAAATAGGCCAGACTGGGGAAGGAGTCACATATAGGCCAGACTGGGGAAGGAGTCACATATAGGCCAGACCGGCGAAGGAGACACATATAGCCCAGACTGGGGAAGGAGTCACATTTTGGCCAGACCGGGGAAGGAGTCACATATAGGCCAGACTGGGGAAGGAATCACATATAGGCCAGACCGGGGAAGGAGACACATATAGGCCAGACTGGGGAAGGAGTCACATATAGGCCAGACCGGGGAAGGAGCCACATATAGGCAGGACCGGGGAAGGAGTCACATATAGGCCAGACCGGGGAAGGAGTCACATATAGGCCGGACCGGGGAAGGAGTCACATATAGGCCAGACCGGGGAAGGAGTCACATATAGGCCGGACCGGGGAAGGAGTCACATATAGGCCAGACCGGGGAAGGAGTCACATATCGGCCAGACCGGGGAAGGAGTCACATATAGGCCAGACCGGGGAAGGAGTCACATATAGGCCAGACTGGGGAAGGACTCACATATAGGCCAGACCGGGGAAGGAGTCACATATAGGCCAGACTGGGGAAGGAGTCACATATAGGCCAGACTGGGGATGGAGTCACATATAGGCCAGACTGGGGAAGGAGTCACATATAGGCCAGACCGGGGAATGAGTCACATATAGGCCAGACTGGGGAAGGAGTCACATATAGGTCGGACCGGCGAAGGAGACACTAATAGGCCAGACTGGGGAAGGATTCACAAATAGGCCAGACTGGGGAAGGAGTCACATATAGGCCAGACTGGGGAAGGAGTCACATATAGGCCAGACCGGCGAAGGAGACACATATAGCCCAGACTGGGGAAGGAGTCACATTTTGGCCAGACCGGGGAAGGAGTCACATATAGGCCAGACTGGGGAAGGAATCACATATAGGCCAGACTGGGGAAGGAGTCACATGTAGGCCAGACTGGGGAAGGAGTCACATATAGGCCAGTCTGGGGAGGGAGTCACATATAGGTCAGACCGGGGAAGGAGTCACATATAGGCCAGTCTGGGGACGGAGTCACATGTAGGCCAGTCTGGGGAAGGAGTCAATTATAGGTGAGTCCGTGGAAGGAGTCACATATAGGTTAGACCGGGGAAGGAGTCACATATAGGCCAGACTGGGGAAGGAGTCACATATAGGCCAGACTGGGGAAGGAGTCACATATATGCCAGACTGGGGAAGGAGTCTCATATAGGCCAGACCGGGGAAGGAGTCACATAAAGCCCAGACTGGGGAAGGAGTCACATATAGGCCAAACCGGGGAAGGAGTCACATATAGGCCAGACTGGGGAAGGAGTCACATAGAGACCAGACTGGGGAAGGAGTCACATATAGGCCAGACTGGGGAAGGAGTCACATATAGGCCAGACCGGGGAAGGAGTCACATATAGGCCAGACCGGGGAAGGAGTCACATATAGGCCAGACTGGGGAAGGAGTCACATATAGGCCAGACTGGGGAAGGAGCCGCATATCGGCCAGACTGGGGAAGGAGTCACAAAAAGGCCAGACTGGGGAAGGAGTCACATATAGGCCAGACTGGGGAAGGAGTCACATATAGGCCAGACTGGGGAAGGAGTCACATACAGGCCAGACTGGGAAGGAGTCACATATAGGCCAGACCAGGGAAGGAGTCACAGATAGGCCAGACCGGGGAAGGAGTCACATATAGGCCAGACCGGGGAAGGAGCCACATATAGGCCAGACCGGGGAAGGAGTCACATATATGCCAGACCGGGGAAGGAGTCACATAAAGGCCAGACCGGGGAAGGAGCCACATATTGGCCAGACCGGCGAAGGAGTCACATATAGGCCAGACTGGGGAAGGAGTCACAGATAGGCAAGACCGGGGAAGGCGTCACATATAGGCCAGACTGCGGAAGGAGTCACAGATAGGCCAGACTAGGGAAGGAGTCATAGATAGGTCAGACCGGGGAAGGAGTCACAGATAGGCCAGACCGGGGAAGGAGTCACATATAGGCCAGACTGGGGAAGGAGTCACTTATAGGCCAGACTGGGGAAGGAGCCACATATAGGCCAGACCGGGGAAGGAGTCACATATATGCCAGACCGGGGAAGGAGTCACATAAAGGCCAGACCGGGGAAGGAGCCACATATTGGCCAGACCGGGGAAGGAGTCACATATAGGCCAGATCGGCGAAGGAGTCACATATAGGCCAGACTGGGGAAGGAGTCACAGATAGGCAAGACCGGGGAAGGCGTCACATATAGGCCAGACTGCGGAAGGAGTCACAGATAGGCCAGACTAGGGAAGGAGTCATAGATAGGTCAGACCGGGGAAGGAGTCACAGATAGGCCAGACCGGGGAAGGAGTCACATATAGGCCAGACTGGGGAAGGAGTCACATATAGGCCAGACTTGGGAAGGAGTCACATATAGGCCAGACTGGGGAAGGAGTCACATATAGGCCAGACTGGGGAAGGAGTCACATATATGCCAGACTGGGGAAGGAGTCACATATAGGCCAGACCGGGGAAGGAGTCACATATAGGCCAGACTGGGGAAGGAGTCACATATAGGCCAGACTGGGGAAGGAATCACATATAGGCCAGACCGGGGAAGGTGTCACATATAGGCCAGACCGGGGAAGGAGTCACATATAGGCCAGACTGCAGAAGGATTCACAGATAGGCCAGACTAGGGAAGGAGTCAAAGATAGGTCATACCGGGGAAGGAGTCACAGATAGGCCAGACCGGGGAAGGAGTCACATATAGGCCAGACTGGGGAAGGAGTCACTTATAGGCCAGACTGGGGAAGGAGTCACATATAGGCCAGACTGGTGAATGAGTCACATATAGGCCATACCGGGGAAGGAGTCACACATAGGCCAGACTGGGGAAAGAGTCACATATAGGCCAGACCGGGGAAGGAGTCACATATAGGCAAGACTTGGGAAGGAGTCACATATAGGCCAGACTGGGGAAGGAGTCACATATAGGCCAGACTGGGGAAGGAGTCACATATAGGCCAGACTGGGGAAGGAGTCACATATAGGCCAGACTGGGGAATGAGTCACATATAGGCCAGACTGGGGAAGGAGTCACATATAGGCCAGACTGGGGAAGGAGTCACATATAGGCCAGACTGGGGAAGGAGTCACATATAGGCCAGACCGGGGAAGGAGTCACATATAGGCCAGACTGGGGAAGGAGTCACATATAGGCCAGACCGGTGAAGGAGTCACATATAGGCCAGACTGGGGAAGGAGTCACATATAGGCCAGACTGGAGAAGGAGTAACATATAGGCCAGACTGGGGAAGGAGTCACATATAGGCCAGACCGGGGAAGGAGTCACATATAGGCCAGACTGGGGAAGGAGTAACATATAGGCCAGACTGGGGAAGGAGTCACATATAGGCCAGACCGGGGAAGGAGTCACATATAGGCCAGACTGGGGAAGGAGTCACATATAGGCCAGACCGGGGAAGGAGTCACATGTAGGCCAGACTGGGGAAGGAGTCACATATCGGCCAGGCCGGGGAAGGAGACACATATAGGCCAGACTGGGGAAGGAGTCACATATAGGCCAGACCGGGGAAGGAGCCACATATAGGCAGGACCGGCGAAGGAGTCACATATAGGCCAGACCGGGGAAGGAGTCACATATAGGCCGGACCGGGGAAGGAGTCACATATAGGCCGGACCGGGGAAGGAGTCACATATAGGCCAGACCGGGGAAGGAGTCACATATCGGCCAGACCGGGGAAGGAGTCACATATAGGCCAGACTGGGGAAGGAGACACATATAGGCCAGACTGGGGAAGGAGTCACATATAGGCCAGACCGGGGAAGGAGCCACATATAGGCCGGACCAGGGAAGGAGTCACATATAGGCCAGACCGGGGAAGGAGTCACATATAGGCCGGACCGGGGAAGGAGTCACATATAGGCCGGACCGGGGAAGGAGTCACATATAGGCCAGACCGGGGAAGGAGTCACATATCGGCCAGACCGGGGAAGGAGTCACATATAGGCCAGACTGGGGAAGGAGACACATATAGGCCAGACTGGGGAAGGAGTCACATATAGGCCAGACCGGGGAAGGAGTCACAGATAGGTCAGACCGGGGAAGGAGTCACATATAGGCCAGACCGGGGAAGGAGCCACATATAGGCCAGACCGGGGAAGGAGTCACATATATGCCAGACCGGGGAAGGAGTCACATCTCGGCCAGACTGGGGAAGGAGTCACAGATAGGCAAGACCGGGGAAGGAGTCACTTATAGGCCAGACTGCGGAAGGAGTCACAGATAGGCCAGACTAGGGAAGGAGCCACCTATAGGCCAGACCGGGGAAGGAGTCACATATAGGCCAGACTGGGGAAGGTGTCACATATAGGCCAGACTGGGGAAGGTGTCACATATAGGCCAGACCGGGGAAGGAGTCACATATAGGCCAGACTGCAGAAGGAGTCACAGATAGGCCAGACTAGGGAAGGAGTCAAAGATAGGTCAGACCGGGGAAGGAGTCACAGATAGGCCAGACCGGGGAAGGAGTCACATATAGGCCAGACTGGGGAAGGAGTCACTTATAGGCCAGACTGGGGAAGGAGTCACAGATAGGCCAGACTGGTGAATGAGTCACATATAGGCCAGACTGGGGAAGGAGTGACATATAGGCCAGACTGGGGAAGGAGTCACATGTATGCCAGACTGGGGAAGGAGTCACATATAGGCCAGACCGGGGAAGGAGTCACATATAGGCCAGACTGGGGAAGGAGTCACATATAGGCCACACTGGGGAAGGATTCACATATAGGCCAGACCGGGAAGGAGTCACATATAGGCCAGACTGGGGAAGGAGTCACATATAGGCCAGACAGGAGAAGGAGTAACATATAGGCCAGACTGGGGAAGGAGTCACATATAGGCCAGACCGGGGAAGGAGTCACATATAGGCCAGACTGGGGAAGGAGTCACATATAGGCCAGACCGGGGAAGGAGTCACATATAGGCCAGACTGGGGTAGGAGTCACATATAGGCCAGACCGGGGAAGGAGACACATATAGGCCAGACTGGGGAAGGAGTCACATATAGGCCAGACCGGGGAAGGAGCCACATATAGGCAGGACCGGGGAAGGAGTCACATATAGGCCAGACCGGGGAAGGAGTCACATATAGGCCGGACCGGGGAAGGAGTCACATATCGGCCAGACCGGGGAAGGAGTCACATATAGGCCAGACCGGGGAAGGAGTCACATATAGGCCAGACTGGGGAAGGACTCACATATAGGCCAGACCGGGGAAGGAGTCACATATAGGCCAGACTGGGGAAGGAGTCACATATAGGCCAGACTGCGGATGGAGTCACATATAGGCCAGACTGGGGAAGGAGTCACATATAGGCCAGACCGGGGAATGAGTCACATATAGGCCAGACTGGGGAAGGAGTCACATATAGGTCGGACCGGCGAAGGAGACACTAATAGGCCAGACTGGGGAAGGATTCACAAATAGGCCAGACTGGGGAAGGAGTCACATATAGGCCAGACTGGGGAAGGAGTCACATATAGGCCAGACCGGCGAAGGAGACACATATAGCCCAGACTGGGGAAGGAGTCACATTTTGGCCAGACCGGGGAAGGAGTCACATATAGGCCAGACTGGGGAAGGAATCACATATAGGCCAGACTGGGGAAGGAGTCACATGTAGGCCAGACTGGGGAAGGAGTCACATATAGGCCAGTCTGGGGAGGGAGTCACATATAGGTCAGACCGGGGAAGGAGTCACATATAGGCCAGTCTGGGGACGGAGTCACATGTAGGCCAGTCTGGGGAAGGAGTCACTTATAGGTGAGTCCGTGGAAGGAGTCACATATAGGTTAGACCGGGGAAGGAGTCACATATAGGCCAGACTGGGGAAGGAGTCACATATAGGCCAGACTGGGGAAGGAGTCACATATATGCCAGACTGGGGAAGGAGTCTCATATAGGCCAGACCGGGGAAGGAGTCACATAAAGCCCAGACTGGGGAAGGAGTCACATATAGGCCAAACCGGGGAAGGAGTCACATATAGGCCAGACTGGGGAAGGAGTCACATAGAGACCAGACTGGGGAAGGAGTCACATATAGGCCAGACTGGGGAAGGAGTCACATATAGGCCAGACCGGGGAAGGAGTCACATATAGGCCAGACCGGGGAAGGAGTCACATATAGGCCAGACTGGGGAAGGAGTCACATATAGGCCAGACTGGGGAAGGAGCCGCATATCGGCCAGACTGGGGAAGGAGTCACATATAGGCCAGACTGGGGAAGGAGTCACATACAGGCCAGACTGGGGAAGGAATCACATATAGGCCAGACTGGGGAAGGAGTCACAAAAAGGCCAGACTGGGGAAGGAGTCACATATAGGCCAGACTGGGGAAGGAGTCACATATAGGCCAGACTGGGGAAGGAGTCACATACAGGCCAGACTGGGAAGGAGTCACATATAGGCCAGACCAGGGAAGGAGTCACAGATAGGCCAGACCGGGGAAGGAGTCACATATAGGCCAGACCGGGGAAGGAGACACATATAGGCCAGAACGGGGAAGGAGTCACATATATGCCAGACCGGGGAAGGAGTCACATAAAGGCCAGACCGGGGAAGGAGCCACATATTGGCCAGACCGGGGAAGGAGTCACATATAGGCCAGACCGGCGAAGGAGTCACATATAGGCCAGACTGGGGAAGGAGTCACAGATAGGCAAGACCGGGGAAGGTGTCACATATAGGCCAGACTGCGGAAGGAGTCACAGATAGGCCAGACTAGGGAAGGAGTCATAGATAGGTCAGACCGGGGAAGGAGTCACAGATAGGCCAGACCGGGGAAGGAGTCACATATAGGCCAGACTGGGGAAGGAGTCACTTATAGGCCAGACTGGGGAAGGAGCCACATATAGGCCAGACCGGGGAAGGAGTCACATATATGCCAGACCGGGGAAGGAGTCACATAAAGGCCAGACCGGGGAAGGAGCCACATATTGGCCAGACCGGGGAAGGAGTCACATATAGGCCAGACCGGCGAAGGAGTCACATAAATGCCAGACTGGGGAAGGAGTCACAGATAGGCAAGACCGGGGAAGGCGTCACATATAGGCCAGACTGCGGAAGGAGTCACAGATAGGCCAGACTAGGGAAGGAGTCATAGATAGGTCAAACCGGGGAAGGAGTCACAGATAGGCCAGACCGGGGAAGGAGTCACATATAGGCCAGACTGGGGAAGGAGTCACATATAGGCCAGACTTGGGAAGGAGTCACATATAGGCCAGACTGGGGAAGGAGTCACATATAGGCCAGACTGGGGAAGGAGTCACATATATGCCAGACTGGGGAAGGAGTCACATATAGGCCAGACCGGGGAAGGAGTCACATATAGGCCAGACTGGGGAAGGAGTCACATATAGGCCAGACTGGGGAAGGAATCACATATAGGCCAGACCGGGGAAGGTGTCACATATAGGCCAGACCGGGGAAGGAGTCACATATAGGCCAGACTGCAGAAGGAGTCACAGATAGGCCAGACTAGGGAAGGAGTCAAAGATAGGTCAGACCGGGGAAGGAGTCACAGATAGGCCAGACCGGGGAAGGAGTCACATATAGGCCAGACTGGGGAAGGAGTCACTTATAGGCCAGACTGGGGAAGGAGTCACAGATAGGCCAGACTGGTGAATGAGTCACATATAGGCCAGACTGGGGAAGGAGTGACATATAGGCCAGACTGGGGAAGGAGTCACATATAGCCCAGACTGGGGAAGGAGTCACACATAGGCCAGACTGGGGAAAGAGTCACATATAGGCCAGACCGGGGAAGGAGTCACATATAGGCAAGACTTGGGAAGGAGTCACATATAGGCCAGACTGGGGAAGGAGTCACATATAGGCCAGACTGGGGAAGGAGTCACATATAGGCCAGACTGGGGAAGGAGTCACATATAGGCCAGACTGGGGAAGGAGTCACATATATGCCAGACTGGGGAAGGAGTCACATGTAGGCCAGATCGGGGAAGGAGTCACATATAGGCCAGACTGGGGAAGGAGTCACATATAGGCCAGACTGGGGAAGGAGTCACACATAGGCCAGACTGGGGAAAGAGTCACATATAGGCCAGACTTGGGAAGGAGTCACATATAGGTCAGACTGGGGAAGGAGTCACATATAGGCCAGACTGGGGAAGGAGTCACATATAGGCCAGACTGGGGAAGGAGTCACATATAGGCCAGACTGGGGAATGAGTCACATATAGGCCAGACTGGGGAAGGAGTCACATATAGGCCAGACTGGGGAAGGAGCCGCATATCGGCCAGACTGGGGAAGGAGTCACATATAGGCCAGCCTGGGGAAGGAGTCACATACAGGCCAGACTGGGGAAGGAATCACATATAGGCCAGACTGGGGAAGGAGTCACAAAAAGGCCAGACTGGGGAAGGAGTCACATATAGGCCAGACTGGGGAAGGAGTCACATATAGGCCAGACTGGGGAAGGAGTCACATACAGGCCAGACTGGGAAGGAGTCACATATAGGCCAGACCAGGGAAGGAGTCACAGATAGGCCAGACCGGGGAAGGAGTCACATATAGGCCAGACCGGGGAAGGAGACACATATAGGCCAGAACGGGGAAGGAGTCACATATATGCCAGACCGGGGAAGGAGTCACATAAAGGCCAGACCGGGGAAGGAGACACATATAGGCCAGACTGGGGAAGGAGTCACATATCGGCCAGACCGGGGAAGGAGCCACATATAGGCAGGACCGGCGAAGGAGTCACATATAGGCCAGACCGGGGAAGGAGTCACATATAGGCCGGACCGGGGAAGGAGTCACATATAGGCCAGACCGGGGAAGGAGTCACATATAGGCCGGACCAGGGAAGGAGTCACATATAGGCCAGACCGGGGAAGGAGTCACATATAGGCCGGACCGGGGAAGGAGTCACATATAGGCCGGACCGGGGAAGGAGTCACATATAGGCCAGACCGGGGAAGGAGTCACAGATAGGCCAGACCGGGGAAGGAGTCACATATAGGCCAGACCGGGGAAGGAGCCACATATAGGCCAGACCGGGGAAGGAGTCACATATATGCCAGACCGGGGAAGGAGTCACATCTCGGCCAGACTGGGGAAGGAGTCACAGATAGGCAAGACCGGGGAAGGAGTCACTTATAGGCCAGACTGCGGAAGGAGTCACATATAGGCCAGACCGGGGAGGGAGTCACATATAGGCCAGACCGGGGAAGGAGTCACATATAGGCCAGACCGGGGAAGGAGCCACATATAGGCCAGACCGGGGAAGGAGTCACATATAGGCCGGACCGGGGAAGGAGTCACATATAGACCAGACCGGGGAAGGAGTCACATATAGGCCGGACCGGGGAAGGAGTCACATATAGGCCAGACCGGGGAAGGAGTCACATATCGGCCAGACCGGGGAAGGAGTCACATATAGGCCAGACCGGGGAAGGAGTCACATATAGGCCAGACTGGGGAAGGACTCACATATAGGCCAGACCGGGGAAGGAGTCACATATCGGCCAGACTGGGGAAGGAGTCACATATAGGCCAGACCGGGGATGGAGTCACATATAGGCCAGACTGGGGAAGGAGTCACATATAGGCCAGACTGGGGAATGATTCACATATAGGCCAGACTGGGGAAGGAGTCACATATAGGCCAGACTAGGGAAGGAGTCATAGATAGGTCAGACCGGGGAAGGAGTCACAGATAGGCCAGACCGGGGAAGGAGTCACATATAGGCCAGACTGGGGAAGGAGTCATGTATAGGCCAGACCGGGGATGGAGTCACATATAGGCCAGACTGGGGAAGGAGTCACAGATAGGCCAGACTAGGGAAGGAGTCAAAGATAGGTCAGACCGGGGAAGGAGTCACAGATAGGCCAGACCGGGGAAGGAGTCACATATAGGCCAGACTGGGGAAGGAGTCACTTATAGGCCAGACTGGGGAAGGAGTCACTTATAGGCCAGACTGGGGAAGGAGTCACAGATAGGCCAGACTGGTGAAGGAGTCACATATCGGCCAGGCCGGGGAAGGAGACACATATAGGCCAGACTGGGGAAGGAGTCACATATAGGCCAGACCGGGGAAGGAGCCACATATATGCCAGACTGGGGAAGGAGTCACATATAGCCCAGACCAGGGAAGGAGTCACATATAGGCCAGACCGGGGAAGGAGTCACATATAGGCCGGACCGGGGAAGGAGTCACATATAGGCCAGACCGGGGAAGGAGTCACATATCGGCCAGACCGGGGAAGGAGTCACATATAGGCCAGACTGGGGAAGGAGACACATATAGGCCAGACTGGGGAAGGAGTCACATATAGGCCAGACCGGGGAGGGAGTCACATATAGGCCAGACCGGGGAAGGAGTCACATATAGGCCAGACCGGGGAAGGAGCCACATATAGGCCAGACCGGGGAAGGAGTCACATATAGGCCGGACCGGGGAAGGAGTCACATATAGGCCAGACCGGGGAAGGAGTCACATATAGGCCGGACCGGGGAAGGAGTCACATATAGGCCAGACCGGCGAAGGAGTCACATATAGGCCGGACCGGGGAAGGAGTCACATATAGGCCGGACCGGGGAAGGAGTCACATATCGGCCAGACTGGGGAAGGAGTCACATATAGGCCAGACCGGGGATGGAGTCACATATAGGCCAGACTGGGGAAGGAGTCACATATAGGCCAGACTGGGGAAGTAGTCACATATAGGCCAGACTGGGGAAGGAGTCACATATAGGCCAGACTGGGGAAAGAGTCACATATAGGCCAGACCGGGGAAGGAGTCACATATAGGCCAGACTGGGGAAGGAGTCACATATAGGCCAGACTGGGGAAGGAGTCACATATAGGCCAGACTGGGGAAGGAGTCACATATAGGCCAGACTGGGGAAGGAGTCACATATAGGCCAGACTGGGGAAAGAGTCACATATAGGCCAGACCGGGGAAGGAGTCACATATAGGCCAGACTGGGGAAGGAGTCACATATAGGCCAGACTGGGGAAGGAGTCACATATAGGCCAGACTGGGGAAGGAGTCACATATAGGCCAGACTGGGGAAGGAGTCACATATAGGCCAGACTGGGGAAGGAGTCACATATAGGCCAGACCGGGGAAGGAGTCACATATAGGCCAGACTGGGGAAGGAGTCACATATAGGCCAGACCGTGAAGGAGACACATATAGGCCAGACTGGGGAAGGAGTCACATATAGGCCAGACCGGGGAAGGAGCCACATATAGGCTGGACCGGTGAAGGAGTCACATATAGGCCAGACCGGGGAAGGAGTCACATATAGGCCGGACCGGGGAAGGAGTCACATATAGGCCAGTCCGGGGAAGGAGTCACATATAGGCCAGACTGGTGAAGGAGTCACATATAGGCCAGACTGGGGAAGGAGTCACATATAGGCCAGACTGGGGAAGGAGTCACATATAGGCCAGACTGGGGAAGGAGTCACATATAGGCCAGACTGGGGAAAGAGTCACATATAGGCCAGACCGGGGAAGGAGTCACATATAGGCCAGACTGGGGAAGGAGTCACATATAGGCCAGACTGGGGAAGGAGTCACATATAGGCCAGACTGGGGAAGGAGTCACATATAGGCCAGACAGGGGAAGGAGTCACATATAGGCCAGACTAGGGAAGGAGTCAAAGATAGGTCAGACCGGGGAAGGAGTCACAGATAGGCCAGACCAAGGAAAGAGTCACATATAGGCCAGACTGGGGAAGGAGTCACACATAGGCCAGACTGCGGACGGAGTCACAGATAGGCCAGACTAGGGAAGGAGTCAAAGATAGGTCAGACCGGGGAAGGAGTCACAGATAGGCCAGACCGGGGAAGGAGTCACATATAGGCCAGACTGGGGAAGGAGTCACTTATAGGCCAGGCTGGGGAAGGAGTCACAGATAGGGCAGACTGGTGAAGGAGTCACATATAGGCCAGACTGGGGAAGGAGTCACATATAGGCCAGACCGGGGAAGGAGTCACATATAGGCCAGACCGGGGAAGGAGTCACATATAGGCCAGACTGCGGAAGGAGTCACAGATAGGCCAGACTAGGGAAGGAGTCAAAGATAGGTCAGACCGGGGAAGGAGTCACAGATAGGCCACACCGGGGAAGGAGTCACATATAGGCCAGACTGGGGAAGGAGTCACTTATAGGCCAGACTGGGGAAGGAGTCACAGATAGGCCAGACTGGTGAAGGAGTCACATATAGGCCAGACTGGGGAAGGAGTCACACATAGGCCAGACTGCGGACGGAGTCACAGATAGGCCAGACTAGGGAAGGAGTCAAAGATAGGTCAGACCGGGGAAGGAGTCACAGATAGGCCAGACCGGGGAAGGAGTCACATATAGGCCAGACTGGGGAAGGAGTCACTTATAGGCCAGGCTGGGGAAGGAGTCACAGATAGGGCAGACTGGTGAAGGAGTCACATATAGGCCAGACTGGGGAAGGAGTCACATATAGGCCAGACCGGGGAAGGAGTCACATATAGGCCAGACCGGGGAAGGAGTCACATATAGGCCAGACTGCGGAAGGAGTCACAGATAGGCCAGACTAGGGAAGGAGTCAAAGATAGGTCAGACCGGGGAAGGAGTCACAGATAGGCCAGACCGGGGAAGGAGTCACATATAGGCCAGACTGGGGAAGGAGTCACTTATAGGCCAGACTGGGGAAGGAGTCACAGATAGGCCAGACTGGTGAAGGAGTCACATATAGGCCAGACTGGGGAAGGAGTCACATATAGGCCAGACTGGGGAAGGAGTCACATATAGGCCAGACCGGGGAAGGAGTCACATATAGGCCAGACTGGGGAAGGAGTCACATATAGGCCAGACTGGGGAAGGAGTCACATATAGGCCAGACTGGGGAAGGAGTCACATATAGGCCAGACTGGGGAAGGAGTCACATATAGGCCAGACTGGGGAAGGAGTCACATGTATGCCAGACTGGGGAAGGAGTCACATATAGGCCAGACCGGGGAAGGAGTCACATATAGGCCAGACTGGGGAAGGAGTCACATATAGGCCAGACTGGGGAAGGATTCACATATAGGCCAGACCGGGAAGGAGTCACATATAGGCCAGACTGGGGAAGGAGTCACATATAGGCCAGACTGGAGAAGGAGTAACATATAGGCCAGACTGGGGAAGGAGTCACATATAGGCCAGACCGGGGAAGGAGTCACATATAGGCCGGACCAGGGAAGGAGTCACATATAGGCCAGACCGGGGAAGGAGTCACATATAGGCCGGACCGGGGAAGGAGTCACATATAGGCCGGACCGGGGAAGGAGTCACATATAGGCCAGACCGGGGAAGGAGTCACATATCGGCCAGACCGGGGAAGGAGTCACATATAGGCCAGACTGGGGAAGGAGACACATATAGGCCAGACCGGGGAAGGAGTCACATATAGGCCAGACCGGGGAAGGAGTCACAGATAGGCCAGACCGGGGAAGGAGTCACATATAGGCCAGACCGGGGAAGGAGCCACATATAGGCCAGACCGGGGAAGGAGTCACATATATGCCAGACCGGGGAAGGAGTCACATCTCGGCCAGACTGGGGAAGGAGTCACAGATAGGCAAGACCGGGGAAGGAGTCACTTATAGGCCAGACTGCGGAAGGAGTCACATATAGGCCAGACCGGGGAGGGAGTCACATATAGGCCAGACCGGGGAAGGAGTCACATATAGGCCAGACCGGGGAAGGAGCCACATATAGGCCAGACCGGGGAAGGAGTCACATATAGGCCGGACCGGGGAAGGAGTCACATATAGACCAGACCGGGGAAGGAGTCACATATAGGCCGGACCGGGGAAGGAGTCACATATAGGCCAGACCGGGGAAGGAGTCACATATCGGCCAGACCGGGGAAGGAGTCACATATAGGCCAGACCGGGGAAGGAGTCACATATAGGCCAGACTGGGGAAGGACTCACATATAGGCCAGACCGGGGAAGGAGTCACATATCGGCCAGACTGGGGAAGGAGTCACATATAGGCCAGACCGGGGATGGAGTCACATATAGGCCAGACTGGGGAAGGAGTCACATACAGGCCAGACTGGGGAATGATTCACATATAGGCCAGACTGGGGAAGGAGTCACATATAGGCCAGACTGCGGAAGGAGTCACAGATAGGCCAGACTAGGGAAGGAGTCATAGATAGGTCAGACCGGGGAAGGAGTCACAGATAGGCCAGACCGGGGAAGGAGTCACATATAGGCCAGACTGGGGAAGGAGTCATGTATAGGCCAGACCGGGGATGGAGTCACATATAGGCCAGACTGGGGAAGGAGTCACAGATAGGCCAGACTAGGGAAGGAGTCAAAGATAGGTCAGACCGGGGAAGGAGTCACAGATAGGCCAGACCGGGGAAGGAGTCACATATAGGCCAGACTGGGGAAGGAGTCACTTATAGGCCAGACTGGGGAAGGAGTCACTTATAGGCCAGACTGGGGAAGGAGTCACAGATAGGCCAGACTGGTGAAGGAGTCACATATAGGCCAGACTGGGGAAGGAGTCACATATAGGCCAGACTGGGGAAGGAGTCACATATAGGCCAGACCGGGGAAGGAGTCACATATAGGCCAGACTGGGGAAGGAGTCACATATAGGCCAGACCGGGGAAGGAGTCACATATAGGCCAGACTGGGGAAGGAGTCACATATCGGCCAGGCCGGGGAAGGAGACACATATAGGCCAGACTGGGGAAGGAGTCACATATAGGCCAGACCGGGGAAGGAGCCACATATATGCCAGACTGGGGAAGGAGTCACATATAGCCCAGACCAGGGAAGGAGTCACATATAGGCCAGACCGGGGAAGGAGTCACATATAGGCCGGACCGGGGAAGGAGTCACATATAGGCCAGACCGGGGAAGGAGTCACATATCGGCCAGACCGGGGAAGGAGTCACATATAGGCCAGACTGGGGAAGGAGACACATATAGGCCAGACTGGGGAAGGAGTCACATATAGGCCAGACCGGGGAGGGAGTCACATATAGGCCAGACCGGGGAAGGAGTCACATATAGGCCAGACCGGGGAAGGAGCCACATATAGGCCAGACCGGGGAAGGAGTCACATATAGGCCGGACCGGGGAAGGAGTCACATATCGGCCAGACCGGGGAAGGAGTCACATATAGGCCAGACTGGGGAAGGAGACACATATAGGCCAGACTGGGGAAGGAGTCACATATAGGCCAGACCGGGGAGGGAGTCACATATAGGCCAGACCGGGGAAGGAGTCACATATAGGCCAGACCGGGGAAGGAGCCACATATAGGCCAGACCGGGGAAGGAGTCACATATAGGCCGGACCGGGGAAGGAGTCACATATAGGCCAGACCGGGGAAGGAGTCACATATAGGCCGGACCGGGGAAGGAGTCACATATAGGCCAGACCGGCGAAGGAGTCACATATAGGCCGGAGCGGGGAAGGAGTCACATATAGGCCGGACCGGGGAAGGAGTCACATATAGGCCAGACCGGGGAAGGAGTCACATATAGGCCGGACCGGGGAAGGAGTCACATATAGGCCAGACCGGGGAAGGAGTCACATATCGGCCAGACCGGGGAAGGAGTCACATATAGGCCAGACCGGGGAAGGAGTCACATATAGGCCAGACTGGGGAAGGACTCACATATAGGCCAGACCGGGGAAGGAGTCACATATCGGCCAGACTGGGGAAGGAGTCACGTATAGGCCAGACCGGGGATGGAGTCACATATAGGCCAGACTGGGGAAGGAGTCACATATAGGCCAGACTGGGGAAGTAGTCACATATAGGCCAGACTGGGGAAGGAGTCACATATAGGCCAGACTGGGGAAAGAGTCACATATAGGCCAGACCGGGGAAGGAGTCACATATAGGCCAGACTGGGGAAGGAGTCACATATAGGCCAGACTGGGGAAGGAGTCACATATAGGCCAGACTGGGGAAGGAGTCACATATAGGCCAGACTGGGGAAGGAGTCACATATAGGCCAGACTGGGGAAAGAGTCACATATAGGCCAGACCGGGGAAGGAGTCACATATAGGCCAGACTGGGGAAGGAGTCACATATAGGCCAGACTGGGGAAGGAATCACATATAGGCCAGACTGGGGAAGGAGTCACATATAGGCCAGACTGGGGAAGGAGTCACATATAGGCCAGACTGGGGAAGGAGTCACATATAGGCCAGACCGGGGAAGGAGTCACATATAGGCCAGACTGGGGAAGGAGTCACATATAGGCCAGACCGTGAAGGAGACACATATAGGCCAGACTGGGGAAGGAGTCACATATAGGCCAGACCGGGGAAGGAGCCACATATAGGCTGGACCGGTGAAGGAGTCACATATAGGCCAGACCGGGGAAGGAGTCACATATAGGCCGGACCGGGGAAGGAGTCACATATAGGCCAGTCCGGGGAAGGAGTCACATATAGGCCAGACTGGTGAAGGAGTCACATATAGGCCAGACTGGGGAAGGAGTCACATATAGGCCAGACTGGGGAAGGAGTCACATATAGGCCAGACTGGGGAAGGAGTCACATATAGGCCAGACTGGGGAAAGAGTCACATATAGGCCAGACCGGGGAAGGAGTCACATATAGGCCAGACTGGGGAAGGAGTCACATATAGGCCAGACTGGGGAAGGAGTCACATATAGGCCAGACTGGGGAAGGAGTCACATATAGGCCAGACAGGGGAAGGAGTCACATATAGGCCAGACTAGGGAAGGAGTCAAAGATAGGTCAGACCGGGGAAGGAGTCACAGATAGGCCAGACCAAGGAAAGAGTCACATATAGGCCAGACTGGGGAAGGAGTCACACATAGGCCAGACTGCGGACGGAGTCACAGATAGGCCAGACTAGGGAAGGAGTCAAAGATAGGTCAGACCGGGGAAGGAGTCACAGATAGGCCAGACCGGGGAAGGAGTCACATATAGGCCAGACTGGGGAAGGAGTCACTTATAGGCCAGGCTGGGGAAGGAGTCACAGATAGGGCAGACTGGTGAAGGAGTCACATATAGGCCAGACTGGGGAAGGAGTCACATATAGGCCAGACCGGGGAAGGAGTCACATATAGGCCAGACCGGGGAAGGAGTCACATATAGGCCAGACTGCGGAAGGAGTCACAGATAGGCCAGACTAGGGAAGGAGTCAAAGATAGGTCAGACCGGGGAAGGAGTCACAGATAGGCCAGACCGGGGAAGGAGTCACATATAGGCCAGACTGGGGAAGGAGTCACTTATAGGCCAGACTGGGGAAGGAGTCACAGATAGGCCAGACTGGTGAAGGAGTCACATATAGGCCAGACTGGGGAAGGAGTCACATATAGGCCAGACTGGGGAAGGAGTCACATATAGGCCAGACCGGGGAAGGAGTCACATATAGGCCAGACTGGGGAAGGAGTCACATATAGGCCAGACTGGGGAAGGAGTCACATATAGGCCAGACTGGGGAAGGAGTCACATATAGGCCAGACTGGGGAAGGAGTCACATATAGGCCAGACTGGGGAAGGAGTCACATGTATGCCAGACTGGGGAAGGAGTCACATATAGGCCAGACCGGGGAAGGAGTCACATATAGGCCAGACTGGGGAAGGAGTCACATATAGGCCAGACTGGGGAAGGATTCACATATAGGCCAGACCGGGAAGGAGTCACATATAGGCCAGACTGGGGAAGGAGTCACATATAGGCCAGACTGGAGAAGGAGTAACATATAGGCCAGACTGGGGAAGGAGTCACATATAGGCCAGACCGGGGAAGGAGTCACATATAGGCCAGACTGGGGAAGGAGTCACATATAGGCCAGACCGGGGAAGGAGTCACATATAGGCCAGACTGGGTTAGGAGTCACATATAGGCCAGACTGGGGAAAGAGCCACATATAGGCCAGACCGGGGAAGGAGTCACATATAGGCCAGACTGGGGAAGGAGTCACATATAGGCCAGACCGTGAAGGAGACACATATAGGCCAGACTGGGGAAGGAGTCACATATAGGCCAGACCGGGGAAGGAGCCACATATAGGCTGGACCGGTGAAGGAGTCACATATAGGCCAGACTGGGGAAGGAGTCACATATAGGCCGGACCGGGGAAGGAGTCACATATAGGCCAGTCCGGGGAAGGAGTCACATATAGGCCAGACTGGTGAAGGAGTCACATATAGGCCAGACTGGGGAAGGAGTCACATATAGGCCAGACTGGGGAAGGAGTCACATATAGGCCAGACTGGGGAAGGAGTCACATATAGGCCAGACTGGGGAAAGAGTCACATATAGGCCAGACCGGGGAAGGAGTCACATATAGGCCAGACTGGGGAAGGAGTCACATATAGGCCAGACTGGGGAAGGAGTCACATATAGGCCAGACTGGGGAAGGAGTCACATATAGGCCAGACAGGGGAAGGAGTCACATATAGGCCAGACTAGGGAAGGAGTCAAAGATAGGTCAGACCGGGGAAGGAGTCACAGATAGGCCAGACCAAGGAAAGAGTCACATATAGGCCAGACTGGGGAAGGAGTCAAAGATAGGTCAGACCGGGGAAGGAGTCACAGATAGGCCAGACCGGGGAAGGAGTCACATATAGGCCAGACTGGGGAAGGAGTCACTTATAGGCCAGGCTGGGGAAGGAGTCACAGATAGGCCAGACTGGTGAAGGAGTCACATATAGGCCAGACTGGGGAAGGAGTCACATATAGGCCAGACCGGGGAAGGAGTCACATATAGGCCAGACCGGGGAAGGAGTCACATATAGGCCAGACTGCGGAAGGAGTCACAGATAGGCCAGACTAGGGAAGGAGTCAAAGATAGGTCAGACCGGGGAAGGAGTCACAGATAGGCCAGACCGGGGAAGGAGTCACATATAGGCCAGACTGGGGAAGGAGTCACTTATAGGCCAGACTGGGGAAGGAGTCACAGATAGGCCAGACTGGTGAAGGAGTCACATATAGGCCAGACTGGGGAAGGAGTCACATATAGGCCAGACTGGGGAAGGAGTCACATATAGGCCAGACCGGGGAAGGAGTCACATATAGGCCAGACTGGGGAAGGAGTCACATATAGGCCAGACTGGGGAAGGAGTCACATATAGGCCAGACTGGGGAAGGAGTCACATATAGGCCAGACTGGGGAAGGAGTCACATGTATGCCAGACTGGGCAAGGAGTCACATATAGGCCAGACCGGGGAAGGAGTCACATATAGGCCAGACTGGGGAAGGAGTCACATATAGGCCAGACTGGGGAAGGATTCACATATAGGCCAGACCGGGAAGGAGTCACATATAGGCCAGACTGGGGAAGGAGTCACATATAGGCCAGACTGGAGAAGGAGTAATATATAGGCCAGACTGGGGAAGGAGTCACATATAGGCCAGGCTGGGGAAGGAGTCACATATAGGCCAGACTGGGGAAGGAGTCACATATAGGCCAGACTGGGGAAGGAGTCACATATAGGCCAGACTGGGGAAGGAGTCACATATAGGCCAGACTTGGGAAGGAGTCACATATAGGCCAGACTGGGGAAGGAGTCACATATAGGCCAGACTGGGGAAGGAGTCACATATATGCCAGACTGGGGAAGGAGTCACATATAGGCCAGACCGGGGAAGGAGTCACATATAGGCCATACTGGGGAAGGAGTCACATATAGGCCAGACTGGGGAAGGAATCACATATAGGCCAGACCGGGGAAGGTGTCACATATAGGCCAGACCGGGGAAGGAGTCACATATAGGCCAGACTGCAGAAGGAGTCACAGATAGGCCAGACTAGGCAAGGAGTCAAAGATAGGTCAGACCGGGGAAGGAGTCACAGATAGGCCAGACCGGGGAAGGAGTCACATATAGGCCAGACTGGGGAAGGAGTCACTTATAGGCCAGACTGGGGAAGGAGTCACAGATAGGCCAGACTGGTGAATGAGTAACATATAGGCCAGACTGGGGAAGGAGTGACATATAGGCCAGACTGGGGAAGGAGTCACATATAGCCCAGACTGGGGAAGGAGTCACACATAGGCCAGACTGGGGAAAGAGTCACATATAGGCCAGACCGGGGAAGGAGTCACATATAGGCCAGACTTGGGAAGGAGTCACATATAGGCCAGACTGGGGAAGGAGTCACATATAGCCCAGACTGGGGAAGGAGTCACACATAGGCCAGACTGGGGAAAGAGTCACATATAGGCCAGACTTGGGAAGGAGTCACATATAGGCCAGACTGGGGAAGGAGTCACATATAGGCCAGACTGGGGAAGGAGTCACATATAGGCCAGACTGGGGAAGGAGTCACATATAGGCCAGACTGGGGAAGGAGTCACATATAGGCCAGACTGGGGAAGGAGTCACATATAGGCCAGACTGGGGAAGGAGTCACACATAGGCCAGACTGGGGAAAGAGTCACATATAGGCCAGACCGGGGAAGGAGTCACATATAGGCCAGACTTGGGAAGGAGTCACATATAGGTCAGACTGGGGAAGGAGTCACATATAGGCCAGACTGGGGAAGGAGTCACATATAGGCCAGACCGGGGAAGGAGTCACATATAGGCCAGACTGCGGAAGGAGTCACAGATAGGCCAGACTAGGGAAGGAGTCAAAGATAGGTCAGACCGGGGAAGGAGTCACAGATAGGCCAGACCGGGGAAGGAGTCACATATAGGCCAGACTGGGGAAGGAGTCACTTATAGGCCAGACTGGGGAAGGAGTCACAGATAGGCCAGACTGGTGAAGGAGTCACATATAGGCCAGACTGGGGAAGGAGTCACATATAGGCCAGACTGGGGAAGGAGTCACATATAGGCCAGACCGGGGAAGGAGTCACATATAGGCCAGACTGGGGAAGGAGTCACATATAGGCCAGACTGGGGAAGGAGTCACATATAGGCCAGACTGGGGAAGGAGTCACATATAGGCCAGACTGGGGAAGGAGTCACATATAGGACAGACTGGGGAAGGAGTCACATGTATGCCAGACTGGGGAAGGAGTCACATATAGGCCAGACTGGGGAAGGAGTCACATATAGGCCAGACTGGGGAAGGAGTCACATATAGGCCACACTGGGGAAGGATTCACATATAGGCCAGACCGGGAAGGAGTCACATATAGGCCAGACTGGGGAAGGAGTCACGCATAGGCCAGACTGGAGAAGGAGTAACATATAGGCCAGACTGGGGAAGGAGTCACATATAGGCCAGACCGGGGAAGGAGTCACATATAGGCCAGACTGGGGAAGGAGTCACATATAGGCCAGACCGGGGAAGGAGTCACATATAGGCCAGACTGGGGTAGGAGTCACATATAGGCCAGACCGGGGAAGGAGACACATATAGGCCAGACTGGGGAAGGAGTCACATATAGGCCAGACCGGGGAAGGAGCCACATATAGGCAGGACCGGGGAAGGAGTCACATATAGGCCAGACCGGGGAAGGAGTCACATATAGGCCGGACCGGGGAAGGAGTCACATATAGGCCAGACCGGGGAAGGAGTCACATATAGGCCGGACCGGGGAAGGAGTCACATATAGGCCAGACCGGGGAAGGAGTCACATATCGGCCAGACCGGGGAAGGAGTCACATATAGGCCAGACCGGGGAAGGAGTCACATATAGGCCAGACTGGGGAAGGACTCACATATAGGCCAGACCGGGGAAGGAGTCACATATAGGCCAGACTGGGGAAGGAGTCACATATAGGCCAGACTGGGGATGGAGTCACATATAGGCCAGACTGGGGAAGGAGTCACATATAGGCCAGACCGGGGAATGAGTCACATATAGGCCAGACTGGGGAAGGAGTCACATATAGTTCGGACCGGCGAAGGAGACACTAATAGGCCAGACTGGGGAAGGATTCACAAATAGGCCAGACTGGGGAAGGAGTCACATATAGGCCAGACTGGGGAAGGAGTCACATATAGGCCAGACCGGCGAAGGAGACACATATAGCCCAGACTGGGGAAGGAGTCACATTTTGGCCAGACCGGGGAAGGAGTCACATATAGGCCAGACTGGGGAAGGAATCACATATAGGCCAGACTGGGGAAGGAGTCACATGTAGGCCAGACTGGGGAAGGAGTCACATATAGGCCAGTCTGGGGAGGGAGTCACATATAGGTCAGACCGGGGAAGGAGTCACATATAGGCCAGTCTGGGGACGGAGTCACATGTAGGCCAGTCTGGGGAAGGAGTCACTTATAGGTGAGTCCGTGGAAGGAGTCACATATAGGTTAGACCGGGGAAGGAGTCACATATAGGCCAGACTGGGGAAGGAGTCACATATAGGCCAGACTGGGGAAGGAGTCACATATATGCCAGACTGGGGAAGGAGTCTCATATAGGCCAGACCGGGGAAGGAGTCACATAAAGCCCAGACTGGGGAAGGAGTCACATATAGGCCAAACCGGGGAAGGAGTCACATATAGGCCAGACTGGGGAAGGAGTCACATAGAGACCAGACTGGGGAAGGAGTCACATATAGGCCAGACTGGGGAAGGAGTCACATATAGGCCAGACCGGGGAAGGAGTCACATATAGGCCAGACCGGGGAAGGAGTCACATATAGGCCAGACTGGGGAAGGAGTCACATATAGGCCAGACTGGGGAAGGAGCCGCATATCGGCCAGACTGGGGAAGGAGTCACATATAGGCCAGACTGGGGAAGGAGTCACATACAGGCCAGACTGGGGAAGGAATCACATATAGGCCAGACTGGGGAAGGAGTCAAAAAAAGGCCAGACTGGGGAAGGAGTCACATATAAACCAGACTGGGGAAGGAGTCACATATAGGCCAGACTGGGGAAGGAGTCACATACAGGCCAGACTGGGAAGGAGTCACATATAGGCCAGACCAGGGAAGGAGTCACAGATAGGCAAGACCGGGGAAGGAGTCACATATAGGCCAGACCGGGGAAGGAGCCACATATAGGCCAGACCGGGGAAGGAGTCACATATATGCCAGACCGGGGAAGGAGTCACATAAAGGCCAGACCGGGGAAGGAGCCACATATTGGCCAGACCGGGGAAGGAGTCACATATAGGCCAGACCGGCGAAGGAGTCACATATAGGCCAGACTGGGGAAGGAGTCACAGATAGGCAAGACCGGGGAAGGCGTCACATATAGGCCAGACTGCGGAAGGAGTCACAGATAGGCCAGACTAGGGAAGGAGTCATAGATAGGTCAGACCGGGGAAGGAGTCACAGATAGGCCAGACCGGGGAAGGAGTCACATATAGGCCAGACTGGGGAAGGAGTCACTTATAGGCCAGACTGGGGAAGGAGCCACATATAGGCCAGACCGGGGAAGGAGTCACATATATGCCAGACCGGGGAAGGAGTCACATAAAGGCCAGACCGGGGAAGGAGCCACATATTGGCCAGACCGGGGAAGGAGTCACATATAGGCCAGACCGGCGAAGGAGTCACATATAGGCCAGACTGGGGAAGGAGTCACAGATAGGCAAGACCGGGGAAGGCGTCACATATAGGCCAGACTGCGGAAGGAGTCACAGATACGCCAGACTAGGGAAGGAGTCATAGATAGGTCAGACCGGGGAAGGAGTCACAGATAGGCCAGACCGGGGAAGGAGTCACATATAGGCCAGACTGGGGAAGGAGTCACATATAGGCCAGACTTGGGAAGGAGTCACATATAGGCCAGACTGGGGAAGGAGTCACATATAGGCCAGACTGGGGAAGGAGTCACATATAGGCCAGACTGGGGAAGGAATCACATATAGGCCAGACCGGGGAAGGTGTCACATATAGGCCAGACCGGGGAAGGAGTCACTTATAGGCCAGACTGGGGAAGGAGTCACAGATAGGCCAGACTGGTGAATGAGTCACATATAGGCCAGACTGGGGAAGGAGTGACATATAGGCCAGACTGGGGAAGGAGTCACATATAGCCCAGACTGGGGAAGGAGTCACACATAGGCCAGACTGGGGAAAGAGTCACATATAGGCCAGACCGGGGAAGGAGTCACATATAGGCAAGACTTGGGAAGGAGTCACATATAGGCCAGACTGGGGAAGGAGTCACATATAGGCCAGACTGGGGAAGGAGTCACATATAGGCCAGACTGGGGAAGGAGTCACATATAGGCCAGACTGGGGAAGGAGTCACATATATGCCAGACTGGGGAAGGAGTCACATGTAGGCCAGACCGGGGAAGGAGTCACATATAGGCCAGACTGGGGAAGGAGTCACATATAGGCCAGACTGGGGAAGGAGTCACACATAGGCCAGACTGGGGAAAGAGTCACATATAGGCCAGACTGGGGAAGGAGTCACATATAGGCCAGACTTGGGAAGGAGTCACATATAGGTCAGACTGGGGAAGGAGTCACATATAGGCCAGACTGGGGAAGGAGTCACATATAGGCCAGACTGGGGAAGGAGTCACATATAGGCCAGACTGGGGAATGAGTCACATATAGGCCAGACTGGGGAAGGAGTCACATATAGGCCAGACTGGGGAAGGAGTCACATATAGGCCAGACTGGGGAAGGAGTCACATATAGGCCAGACCGGGGAAGGAGTCACATATAGGCCAGACTGGGGAAGGAGTCACATATAGGCCAGACCGGTGAAGGAGTCACATATAGGCCAGACTGGGGAAGGAGTCACATATAGGCCAGACTGGAGAAGGAGTAACATATAGGCCAGACTGGGGAAGGAGTCACATATAGGCCAGACCGGGGAAGGAGTCACATATAGGCCAGACTGGGGAAGGAGTAACATATAGGCCAGACTGGGGAAGGAGTCACATATAGGCCAGACCGGGGAAGGAGTCACATATAGGCCAGACTGGGGAAGGAGTCACATATAGGCCAGACCGGGGAAGGAGTCACATATAGGCAGGACCGGCGAAGGAGTCACATATAGGCCAGACCGGGGAAGGAGTCACATATAGGCCAGACCGGGGAAGGAGTCACATATAGGCTGGACCAGGGAAGGAGTCACATATAGGCCAGACCGGGGAAGGAGTCACATATAGGCCGGACCGGGGAAGGAGTCACATATAGGCCGGACCGGGGAAGGAGTCACATATAGGCCAGACCGGGGAAGGAGTCACATATCGGCCAGACCGGGGAAGGAGTCACATATAGGCCAGACTGGGGAAGGAGACACATATAGGCCAGACTGGGGAAGGAGTCACATATAGGCCAGACCGGGGAAGGAGTCACAGATAGGCCAGACCGGGGAAGGAGTCACATATAGGCCAGACCGGGGAAGGAGCCACATATAGGCCAGACCGGGGAAGGAGTCACATATATGCCAGACCGGGGAAGGAGTCACATCTCGGCCAGACTGGGGAAGGAGTCACAGATAGGCAAGACCGGGGAAGGAGTCACTTATAGGTCAGACTGCGGAAGGAGTCACAGATAGGCCAGACTAGGGAAGGAGCCACCTATAGGCCAGACCGGGGAAGGAGTCACATATAGGCCAGACTGGGGAAGGTGTCACATATAGGCCAGACTGGGGAAGGAGACACATATAGGCCAGACTGGGGAAGGAGTCACATATAGGCCAGACCGGGGAAGGAGTCACAGATAGGCCAGACCGGGGAAGGAGTCACATATAGGCCAGAACGGGGAAGGAGCCACAGATAGGCCAGACCGGGGAAGGAGTCACATATAGGCCAGACCGGGGAAGGAGCCACATATAGGCCAGACCGGGGAAGGAGTCACATATATGCCAGACCGGGGAAGGAGTCACATCTCGGCCAGACCGGGGAAGGAGTCACATATAGGCCAGACCGGGGAAGGAGCCACATATAGGCCAGACCGGGGAAGGAGTCACATATATGCCAGACCGGGGAAGGAGTCACATCTCGGCCAGACTGGGGAAGGAGTCACAGATAGGCAAGACCGGGGAAGGAGTCACTTATAGGCCAGACTGCGGAAGGAGTCACAGATAGGCCAGACTAGGGAAGGAGCCACCTATAGGCCAGACCGGGGAAGGAGTCACATATAGGCCAGACTGGGGAAGGTGTCACATATAGGCCAGACTGGGGAAGGTGTCACATATAGGCCAGACCGGGGAAGGAGTCACATATAGGCCAGACTGCAGAAGGAGTCACAGATAGGCCAGACTAGGGAAGGAGTCAAAGATAGGTCAGACCGGGGAAGGAGTCACAGATAGGCCAGACCGGGGAAGGAGTCACATATAGGCCAGACTGGGGAAGGAGTCACATATAGGCCAGACTTGGGAAGGAGTCACATATAGGCCAGACTGGGGAAGGAGTCACATATAGGCCAGACTGGGGAAGGAGTCACATATAGGCCAGACTGGGGAAGGAATCACATATAGGCCAGACCGGGGAAGGTGTCACATATAGGCCAGACCGGGGAAGGAGTCACATATAGGCCAGACTGCAGAAGGAGTCACAGATAGGCCAGACTAGGGAAGGAGTCAAAGATAGGTCAGACCGGGGAAGGAGTCACAGATAGGCCAGACCGGGGAAGGAGTCACATATAGGCCAGACTGGGGAAGGAGTCACTTATAGGCCAGACTGGGGAAGGAGTCACAGATAGGCCAGACTGGTGAATGAGTCACATATAGGCCAGACTGGGGAAGGAGTGACATATAGGCCAGACTGGGGAAGGAGTCACATATAGCCCAGACTGGGGAAGGAGTCACACATAGGCCAGACTGGGGAAAGAGTCACATATAGGCCAGACTGCAGAAGGAGTCACAGATAGGCCAGACTAGGGAAGGAGTCAAAGATAGGTCAGACCGGGGAAGGAGTCACAGATAGGCCAGACCGGGGAAGGAGTCACATATAGGCCAGACTGGGGAAGGAGTCACTTATAGGCCAGACTGGGGAAGGAGTCACAGATAGGCCAGACTGGTGAATGAGTCACATATAGGCCAGACTGGGGAAGGAGTGACATATAGGCCAGACTGGGGAAGGAGTCACATATAGCCCAGACTGGGGAAGGAGTCACACATAGGCCAGACTGGGGAAAGAGTCACATATAGGCCAGACCGGGGAAGGAGTCACATATAGGCAAGACTTGGGAAGGAGTCACATATAGGCCAGACTGGGGATGGAGTCACATATAGGCCAGACTGGGGAAGGAGTCACATATAGGCCAGACTGGGGAAGGAGTCACATATAGGCCAGACTGGGGAAGGAGTCACATATATGCCAGACTGGGGAAGGAGTCACATGTAGGCCAGACCGGGGAAGGAGTCACATATAGGCCAGACTGGGGAAGGAGTCACATATAGGCCAGACTGGGGAAGGAGTCACACATAGGCCAGACTGGGGAAAGAGTCACATATAGGCCAGACTGGGGAAGGAGTCACATATAGGCCAGACTTGGGAAGGAGTCACATATAGGTCAGACTGGGGAAGGAGTCACATATAGGCCAGACTGGGGAAGGAGTCACATATAGGCCAGACTGGGGAAGGAGTCACATATAGGCCAGACTGGGGAATGAGTCACATATAGGCCAGACTGGGGAAGGAGTCACATATAGGCCAGACTGGGGAAGGAGTCACATATAGGCCAGACTGGGGAAGGAGTCACATATAGGCCAGACCGGGGAAGGAGTCACATATAGGCCAGACTGGGGAAGGAGTCACATATAGGCCAGACCGGTGAAGGAGTCACATATAGGCCAGACTGGGGAAGGAGTCACATATAGGCCAGACTGGAGAAGGAGTAACATATAGGCCAGACTGGGGAAGGAGTCACATATAGGCCAGACCGGGGAAGGAGTCACATATAGGCCAGACTGGGGAAGGAGTAACATATAGGCCAGACTGGGGAAGGAGTCACATATAGGCCAGACCGGGGAAGGAGTCACATATAGGCCAGACTGGGGAAGGAGTCACATATAGGCCAGACCGGGGAAGGAGTCACATATAGGCAGGACCGGCGAAGGAGTCACATATAGGCCAGACCGGGGAAGGAGTCACATATAGGCCAGACCGGGGAAGGAGTCACATATAGGCCGGACCAGGGAAGGAGTCACATATAGGCCAGACCGGGGAAGGAGTCACATATAGGCCGGACCGGGGAAGGAGTCACATATAGGCCGGACCGGGGAAGGAGTCACATATAGGCCAGACCGGGGAAGGAGTCACATATCGGCCAGACCGGGGAAGGAGTCACATATAGGCCAGACTGGGGAAGGAGACACATATAGGCCAGACTGGGGAAGGAGTCACATATAGGCCAGACCGGGGAAGGAGTCACAGATAGGCCAGACCGGGGAAGGAGTCACATATAGGCCAGACCGGGGAAGGAGCCACATATAGGCCAGACCGGGGAAGGAGTCACATATATGCCAGACCGGGGAAGGAGTCACATCTCGGCCAGACTGGGGAAGGAGTCACAGATAGGCAAGACCGGGGAAGGAGTCACTTATAGGTCAGACTGCGGAAGGAGTCACAGATAGGCCAGACTAGGGAAGGAGCCACCTATAGGCCAGACCGGGGAAGGAGTCACATATAGGCCAGACTGGGGAAGGTGTCACATATAGGCCAGACTGGGGAAGGAGACACATATAGGCCAGACTGGGGAAGGAGTCACATATAGGCCAGACCGGGGAAGGAGTCACAGATAGGCCAGACCGGGGAAGGAGTCACATATAGGCCAGAACGGGGAAGGAGCCACAGATAGGCCAGACCGGGGAAGGAGTCACATATAGGCCAGACCGGGGAAGGAGCCACATATAGGCCAGACCGGGGAAGGAGTCACATATATGCCAGACCGGGGAAGGAGTCACATCTCGGCCAGACCGGGGAAGGAGTCACATATAGGCCAGACCGGGGAAGGAGCCACATATAGGCCAGACCGGGGAAGGAGTCACATATATGCCAGACCGGGGAAGGAGTCACATCTCGGCCAGACTGGGGAAGGAGTCACAGATAGGCAAGACCGGGGAAGGAGTCACTTATAGGCCAGACTGCGGAAGGAGTCACAGATAGGCCAGACTAGGGAAGGAGCCACCTACAGGCCAGACCGGGGAAGGAGTCACATATAGGCCAGACTGGGGAAGGTGTCACATATAGGCCAGACTGGGGAAGGTGTCACATATAGGCCAGACCGGGGAAGGAGTCACATATAGGCCAGACTGCAGAAGGAGTCACAGATAGGCCAGACTAGGGAAGGAGTCAAAGATAGGTCAGACCGGGGAAGGAGTCACAGATAGGCCAGACCGGGGAAGGAGTCACATATAGGCCAGACTGGGGAAGGAGTCCCTTATAGGCCAGACTGGGGAAGGAGTCACAGATAGGCCAGACTGGTGAATGAGTCACATATAGGCCAGACTGGGGAAGGAGTGACATATAGGCCAGACTGGGGAAGGAGTCACATATAGCCCAGACTGGGGAAGGAGTCACACATAGGCCAGACTGGGGAAAGAGTCACATATAGGCCAGACCGGGGAAGGAGTCACATATAGGCAAGACTTGGGAAGGAGTCACATATAGGCCAGACTGGGGAAGGAGTCACATATAGGCCAGACTGGGGAAGGAGTCACATATAGGCCAGACTGGGGAAGGAGTCACATATAGGCCAGACTGGGGAAGGAGTCACATATATGCCAGACTGGGGAAGGAGTCACATGTAGGCCAGACCGGGGAAGAAGTCACATATAGGCCAGACTGGGGAAGGAGTCACATATAGGCCAGACTGGGGAAGGAGTCACACATAGGCCAGACTGGGGAAAGAGTCACATATAGGCCAGACTGGGGAAGGAGTCACATATAGGCCAGACTTGGGAAGGAGTCACATATAGGTCAGACTGGGGAAGGAGTCACATATAGGCCAGACTGGGGAAGGAGTCACATATAGGCCAGACTGGGGAAGGAGTCACATATAGGCCAGACTGGGGAAGGAGTCACATATAGGCCAGACTGGGGAAGGAGTCACATATAGGCCAGACTGGGGAAGGAGTCACATATAGGCCAGACCGGGGAAGGAGTCACATATAGGCCAGACTGGGGAAGGAGTCACATATAGGCCTGACCGGTGAAGGAGTCACATATAGGCCAGACTGGGGAAGGAGTCACATATAGGCCAGACTGGAGAAGGAGTAACATATAGGCCAGACTGGGGAAGGAGTCACATATAGGCCAGACCGGGGAAGGAGTCACATATAGGCCAGACTGGGGAAGGAGTAACATATAGGCCAGACTGGGGAAGGAGTCACATATAGGCCAGACCGGGGAAGGAGTCACATATAGGCCAGACTGGGGAAGGAGTCACATATAGGCCAGACCGGGGAAGGAGTCACATGTAGGCCAGACTGGGGAAGGAGTCACATATCGGCCAGGCCGGGGAAGGAGACACATATAGGCCAGACTGGGGAAGGAGTCACATATAGGCCAGACCGGGGAAGGAGCCACATATAGGCAGGACCGGCGAAGGAGTCACATATAGGCCAGACCGGGGAAGGAGTCACATATAGGCCGGACCGGGGAAGGAGTCACATATAGGCCAGACCGGGGAAGGAGTCACATATAGGCCGGACCAGGGAAGGAGTCACATATAGGCCAGACCGGGGAAGGAGTCACATATAGGCCGGACCGGGGAAGGAGTCACATATAGGCCGGACCGGGGAAGGAGTCACATATAGGCCAGACCGGGGAAGGAGTCACATATCGGCCAGACCGGGGAAGGAGTCACATATAGGCCAGACTGGGGAAGGAGACACATATAGGCCAGACTGGGGAAGGAGTCACATATAGGCCAGACCGGGGAAGGAGTCACAGATAGGCCAGACCGGGGAAGGAGTCACATATAGGCCAGACTGGGGAAGGAGTCCCTTATAGGCCAGACTGGGGAAGGAGTCACAGATAGGCCAGACTGGTGAATGAGTCACATATAGGCCAGACTGGGGAAGGAGTGACATATAGGCCAGACTGGGGAAGGAGTCACATATAGCCCAGACTGGGGAAGGAGTCACACATAGGCCAGACTGGGGAAAGAGTCACATATAGGCCAGACCGGGGAAGGAGTCACATATAGGCAAGACTTGGGAAGGAGTCACATATAGGCCAGACTGGGGAAGGAGTCACATATAGGCCAGACTGGGGAAGGAGTCACATATAGGCCAGACTGGGGAAGGAGTCACATATAGGCCAGACTGGGGAAGGAGTCACATATATGCCAGACTGGGGAAGGAGTCACATGTAGGCCAGACCGGGGAAGGAGTCACATATAGGCCAGACTGGGGAAGGAGTCACATATAGGCCAGACTGGGGAAGGAGTCACACATAGGCCAGACTGGGGAAAGAGTCACATATAGGCCAGACTGGGGAAGGAGTCACATATAGGCCAGACTTGGGAAGGAGTCACATATAGGTCAGACTGGGGAAGGAGTCACATATAGGCCAGACTGGGGAAGGAGTCACATATAGGCCAGACTGGGGAAGGAGTCACATATAGGCCAGACTGGGGAAGGAGTCACATATAGGCCAGACTGGGGAAGGAGTCACATATAGGCCAGACTGGGGAAGGAGTCACATATAGGCCAGACTGGGGAAGGAGACACATATAGGCCAGACCGGGGAAGGAGTCACATATAGGCCAGACTGGGGAAGGAGTCACATATAGGCCAGACCGGTGAAGGAGTCACATATAGGCCGGACCGGGGAAGGAGCCACATATAGGCCAGACCGGGGAAGGAGTCACATATAGGCCGGACCAGGGAAGGAGTCACATATAGGCCAGACCGGGGAAGGAGTCACATATAGGCCGGACCGGGGAAGGAGTCACATATAGGCCAGACTGGAGAAGGAGTAACATATAGGCCAGACTGGGGAAGGAGTCACATATAGGCCAGACCGGGGAAGGAGTCACATATAGGCCAGACTGGGGAAGGAGTCACATATAGGCCAGACCGGGGAAGGAGTCACATATAGGCCAGACTGGGGAAGGAGTCACATATCGGCCAGGCCGGGGAAGGAGACACATATAGGCCAGACTGGGGAAGGAGTCACATATAGGCCAGACCGGGGAAGGAGCCACATATAGGCAGGACCGGCGAAGGAGTCATATATAGGCCAGACCGGGGAAGGAGTCACATATAGGCCGGACCGGGGAAGGAGCCACATATAGGCCAGACCGGGGAAGGAGTCACATATAGGCCGGACCAGGGAAGGAGTCACATATAGGCCAGACCGGGGAAGGAGTCACATATAGGCCGGACCGGGGAAGGAGTCACATATAGGCCGGACCGGGGAAGGAGTCACATATAGGCCGGACCAGGGAAGGAGTCACATATAGGCCAGACCGGGGAAGGAGTCACATATAGGCCGGACCGGGGAAGGAGTCACATATAGGCCGGACCGGGGAAGGAGTCACATATAGGCCAGACCGGGGAAGGAGTCACATATCGGCCAGACCGGGGAAGGAGTCACATATAGGCCAGACTGGGGAAGGAGACACATATAGGCCAGACTGGGGAAGGAGTCACATATAGGCCAGACCGGGGAAGGAGTCACAGATAGGCCAGACCGGGGAAGGAGTCACATATAGGCCAGACCGGGGAAGGAGCCACATATAGGCCAGACCGGGGAAGGAGTCACATATATGCCAGACCGGGGAAGGAGTCACATCTCGGCCAGACTGGGGAAGGAGTCACAGATAGGCAAGACCGGGGAAGGAGTCACATATCGGCCAGACTGCGGAAGGAGTCACTGATAGGCCAGACTAGGGAAGGAGTCACCTATAGGCCAGACCGGGGAAGGAGTCACATATAGGCCAGACTGGGGAAGGAGTCACATATAGGCCAGACTATGGAAGGAGTCACATATAGGCCAGACGGGGGAAGGAGTCACATATAGGCCAGACTGGGGAAGGAGTCACATATAGGCCAGACTGGGGAAGGAGTCACATATAGGCCAGACTGGGGAAGGAGTCACATATAGGCCAGACTGCGGACGGAGTCACAGATAGGCCAGACTAGGGAAGGAGTCAAAGATAGGTCAGACCGGGGAAGGAGTCACAGATAGGCCAGACCGGGGAAGGAGACACATATAGGCCAGACTGGGGAAGGAGTCACATATAGGCCAGACTGGGGAAGGAGTCACATATAGGCCAGACTGGGGAAGGTGTCACATTTAGGCCAGACTGGGGAAGGAGTCACATGTAGGCCAGACTGGGGAAGGAGTCACATATAGGCCAGACTGGGGAAGGAGTCACATATAGGCCAGACTGGGGAAGGAGTCACATATAGGCCAGACCGGGGAAGGAGTCACATATAGGCCAGACCGGGGAAGGAGTCACATATAGGCCAGACTGCGGAAGGAGTCACAGATAGGCCAGACTAGGGAAGGAGTCAAAGATAGGTCAGGCCGGGGAAGGAGTCACAGATAGGCCAGACCGGGGAAGGAGTCACATATAGGCCAGACTGGGGAAGGAGTCACTTATAGGCCAGACTGGGGAAGGAGTCACAGATAGGCCAGACTGGTGAAGGAGTCACATATAGGCCAGACTGGGGAAGGAGTCACATATAGGCCAGACTGGGGAAGGAGTCACATATAGGCCAGACCGGGGAAGGAGTCACATATAGGCCAGACTGGGGAAGGAGTCACATACAGGCCAGACTGGGGAAGGAGTCACATATAGGCCAGACTGGGGAAGGAGTCACATATAGGCCAGACTGGGGAAGGAGTCACATATAGGCCAGACTGGGGAAGGAGTCACATATATGCCAGACTGGGGAAGGAGTCACATATAGGCCAGACCGGGGAAGGAGTCACATATAGGCCAGACTGGGGAAGGAGTCACATATAGGCCAGACTGGGGAAGGATTCACATATAGGCCAGACCGGGGAAGGAGTCACATATAGGCCAGACTGGGGAAGGAGTCACATATAGGCCAGACTGGAGAAGGAGTAACATATAGGCCAGACTGGGGAAGGAGTCACATATAGGCCAGACCGGGGAAGGAGTCACATATAGGCCAGTATGGGGAAGGAGTCACATATAGGCCAGACCGGGGAAGGTGTCACATATAGGCCAGACTGGGGTAGGAGTCACATATAGGCCAGACCGGGGAAGGAGACACATATAGGCCAGACTGGGGAAGGAGTCACATATAGGCCAGACCGGGGAAGGAGTCACATATAGGCCGGACCGGGGAAGGAGTCACATATAGGCCAGACTGGGGAAGGACTCACATATGGGCCAGACCGGGGAAGGAGTCACATATAGGCCAGACTGGGGAAGGAGTCACATATAGGCCAGACCGGGGATGGAGTCACATATCGGCCAGACTGGGGAAGGAGTCACATATAGGCCAGACCGGGGAATGAGTCACATAGAGGCCAGACTGGGGAAGGAGTCACATATAGGCCGGACCGGCGAAGGAGACACAAATAGGCCAGACTGGGGAAGGATTCACAAATAGGCCAGACTGGGGAAGGAGTCACATATAGGCCAGACTGGGGAAGGAGTCACATATAGGCCAGACCGGCGAAGGAGACACATATAGCCCAGACTGGGGAAGGAGTCACATATAGACCAGACTGGGGAAGGAGTCACATATAGGCCAGACTGGGGAAGGAGTCACATATAGACCAGACTGGGGAAGGAGTCACATACAGACTAGACTGGGGAAGGAGTCACATATAGGCCAGACTGGGGAAGGAGTCACATATAGGCCAGACTGGGGAAGGAGCCGCATATAGGCCAGACTGGGGAAGGAGTCACATATAGGCCAGACTGGGGAAGGAGTCACATACAGGCCAGACTGGGGAAGGAATCACATATAGGCCAGACTGGGGAAGGAGTCACATATAGGCCAGACTGGGGAAGGAGTCACATATAGGCCAGACTGGGGAAGGAGTCACATATAGGCCAGACTGGGGAAGGAGTCACATACAGGCCAGACTGGGAAGGAGTCACATATAGGCCAGACCAGGGAAGGAGTCACAGATAGGCCAGACCGGGGAAGGAGTCACATATAGGCCAGACCGGGGAAGGAGCCACATATAGGCCAGACCGGGGAAGGAGTCACATATATGCCAGACCAGGGAAGGAGTCACATAAAGGCCAGATCGGGGAAGGAGCCACATATTGGCCAGACCGGGTAAGGAGTCACATATAGGCCAGACCGGCGAAGGAGTCACATTTTGGCCAGACTGGGGAAGGAGTCACAGATAGGCAAGACCGGGGAAGGCGTCACATATAGGCCAGACTGCGGAAGGAGTCACAGATGGGCCAGACTAGGGAAGGAGTCATAGATAGGTCAGACCGGGGAAGGAATCACATATAGGCCAGACTGGGGAAGGAGTCACTTATAGGCCAGACTGGGGAAGGAGTCACAGATAGGCCAGACTGGTGAAGGAGTCACATATAGGCCAGACTGGGGAAGGAGTCACATATAGGCCAGACTGGGGAAGGAGTCACATATAGGACAGACTGGGGAAGGAGTCACATATAGGCCAGACTGGGGAAGGAGTCACATATAGGCCAGACTGGGGAAGGAGTCACATATAGGCCAGACTGGGGAACGAGTCACATATATGCCAGACTGGGGAAGGAGTCACATATAGGCCAGACCGGGGAAGGAGTCACATATAGGCCAGACTGGGGAAGGAGTCACATATAGGCCAGACTGGGGAAGGAGTCACATATAGGCCAGACCGGGGAAGGAGTCACATATAGGCCAGACCGGGGAAGGAGTCACATATAGGCCAGACTGCGGAAGGAGTCACAGATAGGCCAGACTAGGGAAGGAGTCAAAGATAGGTCAGACCGGGGAAGGAGTCACAGATAGGCCAGACCGGGGAAGGAGTCACATATAGGCCAGACTGGGGAAGGAGTCACTTATACGCCAGACTGGGGAAGGAGTCACATATAGGCCAGACTGGGGAAGGAGTCACATATAGGCCAGACTGGGGAAGGAGTCACACATAGGCCAGACTGGGGAAGGAGTCACAGATAGGCCAGACTGGTGAAGGAGTCACATATAGGCCAGACTGGGGAAGGAGTCACATATAGGCCAGACTGGGGAAGGAGTCACATATAGGCCAGACTGGGGAAGGATTCACACATAGGCCAGACTGGGGAAAGAGTCACATATAGGCCAGACTGGGGAAGGATTCACATATAGGCCAGACTTGGGAAGGAGTCACATATAGGCCAGACTGGGGAAGGAGTCTCATATAGGCCAGACTGGGGAAGGAGTCTCATATAGGCCAGACTGGGGAAGGAGTCACATATAGGCCAGACTGGGGAAGGAGTGACATATATGCCAGACTGGGGAAGGAGTCACATATAGGCCAGACCGGGGAAGGAGTCACATATCGGCCAGACTGGGGAAGGAGTTACATATAGGCCAGACTGGGGAAGGAGTCACATATAGGCCAGACCGGGGAAGGAGTCACATATAGGCCAGACTGGGGAAGGAGTCACATATAGTCCAGACTGGAGATGGAGTAACATATAGGCCAGACTGGGGAAGGAGTCACATATAGGCCAGACCGGGGAAGGAGTCAAATATAGGCCAGAGTGGGGAAGGAGTCACAAATAGGCCAGACCGGGGAAGGAGTCACATATAGGCCAGACTGGGGAAGGAGTCACATATAGGCCAGGCTGGGGAAGGAGACACATATAGGCCAGACTGGGGAAGGAGTCACATATAGGCCAGACCGGGGAAGGAGTCAAATATAGGCCAGAGTGGGGAAGGAGTCACAAATAGGCCAGACCGGGGAAGGAGTCACATATAGGCCAGACTGGGGAAGGAGTCACATATAGGCCAGGCTGGGGAAGGAGACACATATAGGCCAGACTGGGGAAGGAGTCACATATAGGCCAGACCGGGGAAGGAGCCACATATAGGCAGGACCGGGGAAGGAGTCACATATAGGCCAGACCGGGGAAGGAGTCACATATAGGCCGGACCGGGGAAGGAGTCACATATAGGCCAGACCAGGGAAGGAGTCACATATAGGCCGGACCGGGGAAGGAGTCACATATAGGCCAGACCGGGGAAGGAGTCACATATAGGCCGGACCGGGGAAGGAGTCACATATAGGCCGGACCGGGGAAGGAGTCACATATAGGCCAGACCGGGGAAGGAGTCACATATCGGCCAGACCGGGGATGGAGTCACATATAGGCCAGACTGGGGAAGGAGACACATATAGGCCAGACTGGGGAAGGAGTCACATATAGGCCAGACCGGGGAAGGAGTCACAGATAGGCCAGACCGGGGAAGGAGTCACATATAGGCCAGACCGGGGAAGGAGCCACATATAGGCCAGACCGGGGAAGGAGTCACATATATGCCAGACCGGGTAAGGAGTCACATAAAGGCCAGACCGGGGAAGGAGGCACATATAGGCCAGACCGGGGAAGGAGTCACATATAGGCCAGACTGGGGAAGGAGTCACATATAGGCCAGACTGGGGAAGGAGTCACATATAGGCCAGACCGGGGAAGGAGTCACATATAGGCCAGACCGGGGAAGGAGTCACATATAGGCCAGACCGGGGAAGGAGTCACATATAGGCCAGACTGCGGAAGGAGTCACAGATAGGCCAGACTAGGGAAGGAGTCAAAGATAGGTCAGACCGGGGAAGGAGTCACAGATAGGCCAGACCGGGGAAGGAGTCACATATAGGCCAGACTGGGGAAGGAGTCACTTATACGCCAGACTGGGGAAGGAGTCACATATAGGCCAGACTGGGGAAGGAGTCACATATAGGCCAGACTGGGGAAGGAGTCACACATAGGCCAGACTGGGGAAAGAGTCACATATAGGCCAGACCGGGGAAGGAGTCACATATAGGCCAGACTTGGGAAGGAGTCACATATAGGCCAGACTGGGGAAGGAGTCACATATAGGCCAGACTGGGGAAGGAGTCACATATAGGCCAGACTGGGGAAGGAGTCACTTATAGGCCAGACTGGGGAAGGAGTCACAGATAGGCCAGACTGGTGAAGGAGTCACATATAGGCCAGACTGGGGAAGGAGTCACATATAGGCCAGACTGGGGAAGGAGTCACATATAGGCCAGACTGGGGAAGGATTCACACATAGGCCAGACTGGGGAAAGAGTCACATATAGGCCAGACTGGGGAAGGATTCACATATAGGCCAGACTTGGGAAGGAGTCACATATAGGCCAGACTGGGGAAGGAGTCTCATATAGGCCAGACTGGGGAAGGAGTCTCATATAGGCCAGACTGGGGAAGGAGTCACATATAGGCCAGACTGGGGAAGGAGTGACATATATGCCAGACTGGGGAAGGAGTCACATATAGGCCAGACCGGGGAAGGAGTCACATATCGGCCAGACTGGGGAAGGAGTTACATATAGGCCAGACTGGGGAAGGAGTCACATATAGGCCAGACCGGGGAAGGAGTCACATATAGGCCAGACTGGGGAAGGAGTCACATATAGGCCAGACTGGAGAAGGAGTAACATATAGGCCAGACTGGGGAAGGAGTCACATATAGGCCAGACCGGGGAAGGAGTCAAATATAGGCCAGAGTGGGGAAGGAGTCACAAATAGGCCAGACCGGGGAAGGAGTCACATATAGGCCAGACTGGGGAAGGAGTCACATATAGGCCAGGCTGGGGAAGGAGACACATATAGGCCAGACTGGGGAAGGAGTCACATATAGGCCAGACCGGGGAAGGAGTCAAATATAGGCCAGAGTGGGGAAGGAGTCACAAATAGGCCAGACCGGGGAAGGAGTCACATATAGGCCAGACTGGGGAAGGAGTCACATATAGGCCAGGCTGGGGAAGGAGACACATATAGGCCAGACTGGGGAAGGAGTCACATATAGGCCAGACCGGGGAAGGAGCCACATATAGGCAGGACCGGGGAAGGAGTCACATATAGGCCAGACCGGGGAAGGAGTCACATATAGGCCGGACCGGGGAAGGAGTCACATATAGGCCAGACCAGGGAAGGAGTCACATATAGGCCGGACCGGGGAAGGAGTCACATATAGGCCAGACCGGGGAAGGAGTCACATATAGGCCGGACCGGGGAAGGAGTCACATATAGGCCGGACCGGGGAAGGAGTCACATATAGGCCAGACCGGGGAAGGAGTCACATATCGGCCAGACCGGGGATGGAGTCACATATAGGCCAGACTGGGGAAGGAGACACATATAGGCCAGACTGGGGAAGGAGTCACATATAGGCCAGACCGGGGAAGGAGTCACAGATAGGCCAGACCGGGGAAGGAGTCACATATAGGCCAGACCGGGGAAGGAGCCACATATAGGCCAGACCGGGGAAGGAGTCACATATATGCCAGACCGGGTAAGGAGTCACATAAAGGCCAGACCGGGGAAGGAGGCACATATAGGCCAGACCGGGGAAGGAGTCACATATAGGCCAGACCGGGGAAGGAGTCACATATAGGCCAGACTGGGGAAGGAGTCACAGATAGTCAAGACCGGGGAAGGAGTCACATATAGGCCAGACTGCGGAAGGAGTCACATATAGGCCAGACTGGGGAAGGAGTCACATATAGGCCAGACTGGGGAAGGAGTCACATATAGGCCAGACTGGGGAAGGAGTCACATATAGGCCAGACTGCGGAAGGAGTCACAGATAGGCCAGACTAGGGAAGGAGTCAAAGATAGGTCAGACCGGGGAAGGAGTCACAGATAGGCCAGACCGGGGAAGGAGTCACATATAGGCCAGACTGGGGAAGGAGTCACTTATAGGCCAGGCTGGGGAAGGAGTCACAGATTGGCCAGACTGGTGAAGGAGTCACATATAGGCCAGACTGGGGAAGGAGTCACATATAGGCCAGACTGGGGAAGGAGTCACATATAGGCCAGACTGGGGAAAGAGTCACATATAGGCCAGACTGGGGAAGGAGTCACATATAGGCCAGACTGGGGAAGGAGTCACATATAGGCCAGACTGGGGAAGGAGTCACATATAGGCCAGACTGGGGAAGGAGTCACATATAGGCCAGACTGCGGACGGAGTCACAGATAGGCCAGACTAGGGAAGGAGTCAAAGATAGGTCAGACCGGGGAAGGAGTCACAGATAGGCCAGACCGGGGAAGGAGACACATATAGGCCAGACTGGGGAAGGAGTCACATATAGGCCAGACTGGGGAAGGAGTCACATATAGGCCAGACTGGGGAAGGAGTCACATTTAGGCCAGACTGGGGAAGGAGTCACATATAGGCCAGACTGGGGAAGGAGTCACATATAGGCCAGACTGGGGAAGGAGTCACATATAGGCCAGACTGGGGAAGGAGTCACATATAGGCCAGACCGGGGAAGGAGTCACATATAGGCCAGACCGGGGAAGGAGTCACATATAGGCCAGACTGCGGAAGGAGTCACAGATAGGCCAGACTAGGGAAGGAGTCAAAGATAGGTCAGACCGGGGAAGGAGTCACAGATAGGCCAGACCGGGGAAGGAGTCACATATAGGCCAGACTGGGGAAGGAGACACTTATAGGCCAGACTGGGGAAGGAGTCACAGATAGGCCAGACTGGTGAAGGAGTCACATATAGGCCAGACTGGGGAAGGAGTCACATATAGGCCAGACTGGGGAAGGAGTCACATATAGGCCAGACCGGGGAAGGAGTCACATATAGGCCAGACTGGGGAAGGAGTCACATACAGGCCAGACTGGGGAAGGAGTCACATATAGGCCAGACTGAGGAAGGAGTCACATATAGGCCAGACTGGGGAAGGAGTCACATATAGGCCAGACTGGGGAAGGAGTCACATATAGGCCAGACTGGGGAAGGAGTCACATATATGCCAGACTGGGGAAGGAGTCACATATAGGCCAGACCGGGGAAGGAGTCACATATAGGCCAGACTGGGGAAGGAGTCACATATAGGCCAGACTGGGGAAGGATTCACATATAGGCCAGACCGGGGAAGGAGTCACATATAGGCCAGACTGGGGAAGGAGTCACATATAGGCCAGACTGGAGAAGGAGTAACATATAGGCCAGACTGGGGAAGGGGTCACATATAGGCCAGACCGGGGAAGGAGTCACATATAGGCCAGACTGGGGAAGGAGTCACATATAGGCCAGACCGGGGAAGGTGTCACATATAGGCCAGACTGGGGTAGGAGTCACATATAGGCCAGACCGGGGAAGGAGACACATATAGGCCAGACTGGGGAAGGAGTCACATATAGGCCAGACCGGGGAAGGAGTCACATATAGGCCGGACCGGGGAAGGAGTCACATATAGGCCAGACCGGGGAAGGAGTCACATATAGGCCGGACCGTGGAAGGAGTCACATATAGGCCAGACCGGGGAAGGAGTCACATATAGGCCAGACCGGGGAAGGAGTCACATATAGGCCAGACTGGGGAAGGACTCACATATGGGCCAGACCGGGGAAGGAGTCACATATAGGCCAGACTGGGGAAGGAGTCACATATAGGCCAGACCGGGGATGGAGTCACATATCGGCCAGACTGGGGAAGGAGTCACATATAGGCCAGACCGGGGAATGAGTCACATAGAGGCCAGACTGGGGAAGGAGTCACATATAGGCCGGACCGGCGAAGGAGACACAAATAGGCCAGACTGGGGAAGGATTCACAAATAGGCCAGACTGGGGAAGGAGTCACATATAGGCCAGACTGGGGAAGGAGTCACATATAGGCCAGACCGGCGAAGGAGACACATATAGCCCAGACTGGGGAAGGAGTCACATATAGACCAGACTGGGGAAGGAGTCACATATAGGCCAGACTGGGGAAGGAGTCACATATAGACCAGACTGGGGAAGGAGTCACATACAGACTAGACTGGGGAAGGAGTCACATATAGGCCAGACTGGGGAAGGACTCACATATAGGCCAGACTGGGGAAGGAGCCGCATATAGGCCAGACTGGGGAAGGAGTCACATATAGGCCAGACTGGGGAAGGAGTCACATACAGGCCAGACTGGGGAAGGAATCACATATAGGCCAGACTGGGGAAGGAGGCACATATAGGCCAGACTGGGGAAGGAGTCACATATAGGCCAGACTGGGGAAGGAGTCACATATAGGCCAGACTGGGGAAGGAGTCACATACAGGCCAGACTGGGAAGGAGTCACATATAGGCCAGACCAGGGAAGGAGTCACAGATAGGCCAGACCGGGGAAGGAGTCACATATAGGCCAGACCGGGGAAGGAGCCACATATAGGCCAGACCGGGGAAGGAGTCACATATATGCCAGACCAGGGAAGGAGTCACATAAAGGCCAGATCGGGGAAGGAGCCACATATTGGCCAGACCGGGGAAGGAGTCACATATAGGCCAGACCGGCGAAGGAGTCACATTTTGGCCAGACTGGGGAAGGAGTCACAGATAGGCAAGACCGGGGAAGGCGTCACATATAGGCCAGACTGCGGAAGGAGTCACAGATGGGCCAGACTAGGGAAGGAGTCATAGATAGGTCAGACCGGGGAAGGAGTCACAGATAGGCCAGACCGGGGAAGGAGTCACATATAGGCCAGACTGGGGAAGGAGTCACTTATAGGCCAGACTGGGGAAGGAGTCACAGATAGGCCAGACTGGTGAAGGAGTCACATATAGGCCAGACTGGGGAAGGAGTCACATATAGGCCAGACTGGGGAAGGAGTCACATATAGGACAGACTGGGGAAGGAGTCACATATAGGCCAGACTGGGGAAGGAGTCACATATAGGCCAGACTGGGGAAGGAGTCACACATAGGCCAGACTGGGGAACGAGTCACATATATGCCAGACTGGGGAAGGAGTCACATATAGGCCAGACCGGGGAAGGAGTCACATATAGGCCAGACTGGGGAAGGACTCACATATAGGCCAGACTGGGGAAGGAGTCAAATATAGGCCAGACCGGGGAAGGAGTCACATATAGGCCAGACCGGGGAAGGAGTCACATATAGGCCAGACTGGGGAAGGAGTCACTTATACGCCAGACTGGGGAAGGAGTCACAGATAGGCCAGACTGGTGAAGGAGTCACATATAGGCCAGACTGGGGAAGGAGTCACATATAGGCCAGACTGGGGAAGGAGTCACATATAGGCCAGACTGGGGAAGGAGTCACACATAGGCCAGACTGGGGAAAGAGTCACATATAGGCCAGACCGGGGAAGGAGTCACATATAGGCCAGACTTGGGAAGGAGTCACATATAGGCCAGACTGGGGAAGGAGTCACATATAGGCCAGACTGGGGAAGGAGTCACATATAGGCCAGACTGGGGAAGGAGTCACTTATAGGCCAGACTGGGGAAGGAGTCACAGATAGGCCAGACTGGTGAAGGAGTCACATATAGGCCAGACTGGGGAAGGAGTCACATATAGGCCAGACTGGGGAAGGAGTCACATATAGGCCAGACTGGGGAAGGAGTCACACATAGGCCAGACTGGGGAAAGAGTCACATATAGGCCAGACTGGGGAAGGATTCACATATAGGCCAGACTTGGGAAGGAGTCACATATAGGCCAGACTGGGGAAGGAGTCACATATAGGCCAGACTGGGGAAGGAGTCACATATAGGCCAGACTGGGGAAGGAGTCACATATAGGCCAGACTGGGGAAGGAGTCACATATATGCCAGACTGGGGAAGGAGTCACATATAGGCCAGACCGGGGAAGGAGTCACATATCGGCCAGACTGGGGAAGGAGTTACATATAGGCCAGACTGGGGAAGGAGTCACATATAGGCCAGACCGGGGAAGGAGTCACATATAGGCCAGACTGGGGAAGGAGTCATATATAGGCCAGACTGGAGAAGGAGTAACATATAGGCCAGACTGGGGAAGGAGTCACATATAGGCCAGACCGGGGAAGGAGTCAAATATAGGCCAGAGTGGGGAAGGAGTCACAAATAGGCCAGACCGGGGAAGGAGTCACATATAGGCCAGACTGGGGAAGGAGTCACATATAGGCCAGGCCGGGGAAGGAGACACATATAGGTCAGACTGGGGAAGGAGTCACATATAGGCCAGACCGGGGAAGGAGCCACATATAGGCAGGACCGGGGAAGGAGTCACATATAGGCCAGACCGGGGAAGGAGTCACATATAGGCCGGACCGGGGAAGGAGTCACATATAGGCCAGACCAGGGAAGGAGTCACATATAGGCCGGACCGGGGAAGGAGTCACATATAGGCCAGACCGGGGAAGGAGTCACATATAGGCCGGACCGGGGAAGGAGTCACATATAGGCTGGACCGGGGAAGGAGTCACATATAGGCCAGACCGGGGAAGGAGTCACATATCGGCCAGACCGGGGATGGAGTCACATATAGGCCAGACTGGGGAAGGAGACACATATAGGCCAGACTGGGGAAGGAGTCACATATAGGCCAAACCGGGGAAGGAGTCACAGATAGGCCAGACCGGGGAAGGAGTCACATATAGGCCAGACCGGGGAAGGAGCCACATATAGGCCAGACCGGGGAAGGAGTCACATATATGCCAGACCGGGGAAGGAGTCACATAAAGGCCAGACCGGGGAAGGAGGCACATATAGGCCAGACTGGGGAAGGAGTCACATATAGGCCAGACTGCGGACGGAGTCACAGATAGGCCAGACTAGGGAAGGAGTCAAAGATAGGTCAGACCGGGGAAGGAGTCACAGATAGGCCAGACCGGGGAAGGAGACACATATAGGCCAGACTGGGGAAGGAGTCACAGATAGGCCAGACCGGGGAAGGAGACACATATAGGCCAGACTGGGGAAGGAGTCACATATAGGCCAGACTGGGGAAGGAGTCACATATAGGCCAGACTGGGGAAGGAGTCACATTTAGGCCAGACTGGGGAAGGAGTCACATATAGGCCAGACTGGGGAAGGAGTCACATATATGCCAGACTGGGGAAGGAGTCACAGATAGGCCAGACTAGGGAAGGAGTCAAAGAGAGGTCAGACCGGGGAAGGAGTCACAGATAGGCCAGACCGGGTAAGGAGTCACATATAGGCCAGACTGGGGAAGGAGTCACTTATAGGCCAGGCTGGGGAAGGAGTCACATATAGGCCAGACTGGGGAAGGAGTCACATATAGGCCAGACTGCGGAAGGAGTCACAGATAGGCCAGACTAGGGAAGGAGTCAAAGAGAGGTCAGACCGGGGAAGGAGTCACAGATAGGCCAGACCGGGTAAGGAGTCACATATAGGCCAGACTGGGGAAGGAGTCACTTATAGGCCAGGCTGGGGAAGGAGTCACAGATAGGCCAGACTGGTGAAGGAGTCACATATAGGCCAGACTGGGGAAGGAGTCACATATAGGCCAGACTGGGGAAGGAGTCACATATAGGCCAGACTGGGGAAGGAGTCACATATAGGCCAGACTGGGGAAGGAGTCACATATAGGCCAGACTGCGGAAGGAGTCACAGATAGGCCAGACTAGGGAAGGAGTCAAAGATAGGTCAGACCGGGGAAGGAGTCACAGATAGGCCAGACCGGGGAAGGAGTCACATATAGGCCAGACTGGGGAAGGAGTCACTTATAGGCCAGGCTGGGGAAGGAGTCACAGATTGGCCAGACTGGTGAAGGAGTCACATATAGGCCAGACTGGGGAAGGAGTCACATATAGGCCAGACTGGGGAAGGAGTCACATATAGGCCAGACTGGGGAAAGAGTCACATATAGGCCAGACTGGGGAAGGAGTCACATATAGGCCAGACTGGGGAAGGAGTCACATATAGGCCAGACTGGGGAAGGAGTCACATATATGCCAGACTGGGGGAAGGAGTCACATATAGGCCAGACCGGGGAAGGAGTCACATATAGGCCAGACTGGGGAAGGAGACACATATAGGCCAGACTGGGGAAGGAGTCACATATAGGCCAGACCGGGGATGGAGTCACATATAGGCCAGACTGGGGAAAGTGTCACATATAGGCCAGACCGGGGAATGAGTCACATATAGGCCAGACTGGGGAAGGAGTCACATATTGGCCGGACCGGCGAAGGAGACACAAATAGGCCAGACTGGGGAAGGATTCACAAATAGGCCAGACTGGGGAAGGAGTCACATATAGGCCAGACTGGGGAAGGAGTCACATATAGGCCAGACCGGCGAAGGAGACACATATAGCCCAGACTGGGGAAGGAGTCACATATAGGCCAGACTGGGGAAGGAGTCACATATAGGCCAGACTGGGGAAGGAATCACATATAGGCCAGACTGGGGAAGGAGTCACATGTAGGCCAGACTGGGGAAGGAGTCACATATAGGCCAGTCTGGGGAAGGAGTCACATATAGGCCAGACCGGGGAAGGAGTCACATATAGGCCAGACTGGGGAAGGAGTCACATATAGGCCAGACTGGGGAAGGAATCACATATAGGCCAGACCGGGGAAGGTGTCACATATAGGCCAGACCGGGGAAGGAGTCACATATAGGCCAGACTGCAGAAGGAGTCACAGATAGGCCAGACTAGGGAAGGAGTCAAAGATAGGTCAGACCGGGGAAGGAGTCACAGATAGGCCAGACCGGGGAAGGAGTCACATATAGGCCAGACTGGGGAAGGAGTCACTTATAGGCCAGACTGGGGAAGGAGTCACATATAGGCCAGACTGGTGAATGAGTCACATATAGGCCATACCGGGGAAGGAGTCACACATAGGCCAGACTGGGGAAAGAGTCACATATAGGCCAGACCGGGGAAGGAGTCACATATAGGCAAGACTTGGGAAGGAGTCACATATAGGCCAGACTGGGGAAGGAGTCACATATAGGCCAGACTGGGGAAGGAGTCACATATAGGCCAGACTGGGGAAGGAGTCACATATAGGCCAGACTGGGGAATGAGTCACATATAGGCCAGACTGGGGAAGGAGTCACATATAGGCCAGACTGGGGAAGGAGTCACATATAGGCCAGACTGGGGAAGGAGTCACATATAGGCCAGACCGGGGAAGGAGTCACATATAGGCCAGACTGGGGAAGGAGTCACATATAGGCCAGACCGGTGAAGGAGTCACATATAGGCCAGACTGGGGAAGGAGTCACATATAGGCCAGACTGGAGAAGGAGTAACATATAGGCCAGACTGGGGAAGGAGTCACATATAGGCCAGACCGGGGAAGGAGTCACATATAGGCCAGACTGGGGAAGGAGTAACATGTAGGCCAGACTGGGGAAGGAGTCACATATAGGCCAGACCGGGGAAGGAGTCACATATAGGCCAGACTGGGGAAGGAGTCACATATAGGCCAGACCGGGGAAGGAGTCACATGTAGGCCAGACTGGGGAAGGAGTCACATATCGGCCAGGCCGGGGAAGGAGACACATATAGGCCAGACTGGGGAAGGAGTCACATATAGGCCAGACCGGGGAAGGAGCCACATATAGGCAGGACCGGCGAAGGAGTCACATATAGGCCAGACCGGGGAAGGAGTCACATATAGGCCGGACCGGGGAAGGAGTCACATATAGGCCAGACCGGGGAAGGAGTCACATATAGGCCGGACCAGGGAAGGAGTCACATATAGGCCAGACCGGGGAAGGAGTCACATATAGGCCGGACCGGGGAAGGAGTCACATATAGGCCGGACCGGGGAAGGAGTCACATATAGGCCAGACCGGGGAAGGAGTCACATATCGGCCAGACCGGGGAAGGAGTCACATATAGGCCAGACTGGGGAAGGAGACACATATAGGCCAGACTGGGGAAGGAGTCACATATAGGCCAGACCGGGGAAGGAGTCACAGATAGGTCAGACCGGGGAAGGAGTCACATATAGGCCAGACCGGGGAAGGAGCCACATATAGGCCAGACCGGGGAAGGAGTCACATATATGCCAGACCGGGGAAGGAGTCACATCTCGGCCAGACTGGGGAAGGAGTCACAGATAGGCAAGACCGGGGAAGGAGTCACTTATAGGCCAGACTGCGGAAGGAGTCACAGATAGGCCAGACTAGGGAAGGAGCCACCTATAGGCCAGACCGGGGAAGGAGTCACATATAGGCCAGACTGGGGAAGGTGTCACATATAGGCCAGACTGGGGAAGGCGTCACATATAGGCCAGACTGCGGAAGGAGTCACAGATAGGCCAGACTAGGGAAGGAGTCATAGATAGGTCAGACCGGGGAAGGAGTCACAGATAGGCCAGACCGGGGAAGGAGTCACATATAGGCCAGACTGGGGAAGGAGTCACTTATAGGCCAGACTGGGGAAGGAGCCACATATAGGCCAGACCGGGGAAGGAGTCACATATATGCCAGACCGGGGAAGGAGTCACATAAAGGCCAGACCGGGGAAGGAGCCACATATTGGCCAGACCGGGGAAGGAGTCACATATAGGCCAGATCGGCGAAGGAGTCACATATAGGCCAGACTGGGGAAGGAGTCACAGATAGGCAAGACCGGGGAAGGCGTCACATATAGGCCAGACTGCGGAAGGAGTCACAGATAGGCCAGACTAGGGAAGGAGTCATAGATAGGTCAGACCGGGGAAGGAGTCACAGATAGGCCAGACCGGGGAAGGAGTCACATATAGGCCAGACTGGGGAAGGAGTCACATATAGGCCAGACTTGGGAAGGAGTCACATATAGGCCAGACTGGGGAAGGAGTCACATATAGGCCAGACTGGGGAAGGAGTCACATATATGCCAGACTGGGGAAGGAGTCACATATAGGCCAGACCGGGGAAGGAGTCACATATAGGCCAGACTGGGGAAGGAGTCACATATAGGCCAGACTGGGGAAGGAATCACATATAGGCCAGACCGGGGAAGGTGTCACATATAGGCCAGACCGGGGAAGGAGTCACATATAGGCCAGACTGCAGAAGGAGTCACAGATAGGCCAGACTAGGGAAGGAGTCAAAGATAGGTCAGACCGGGGAAGGAGTCACAGATAGGCCAGACCGGGGAAGGAGTCACATATAGGCCAGACTGGGGAAGGAGTCACTTATAGGCCAGACTGGGGAAGGAGTCACAGATAGGCCAGACTGGTGAATGAGTCACATATAGGCCAGACTGGGGAAGGAGTGACATATAGGCCAGACTGGGGAAGGAGTCACATATAGCCCAGACTGGGGAAGGAGTCACACATAGGCCAGACTGGGGAAAGAGTCACATATAGGCCAGACCGGGGAAGGAGTCACATATAGGCAAGACTTGGGAAGGAGTCACATATAGGCCAGACTGGGGAAGGAGTCACATATAGGCCAGACTGGGGAAGGAGTCACATATAGGCCAGACTGGGGAAGGAGTCACATATAGGCCAGACTGGGGAAGGAGTCACATATATGCCAGACTGGGGAAGGAGTCACATGTAGGCCAGACCGGGGAAGGAGTCACATATAGGCCAGACTGGGGAAGGAGTCACATATAGGCCAGACTGGGGAAGGAGTCACACATAGGCCAGACTGGGGAAAGAGTCACATATAGGCCAGACTGGGGAAGGAGTCACATATAGGCCAGACTTGGGAAGGAGTCACATATAGGTCAGACTGGGGAAGGAGTCACATATAGGCCAGACTGGGGAAGGAGTCACATATAGGCCAGACTGGGGAAGGAGTCACATATAGGCCAGACTGGGGAATGAGTCACATATAGGCCAGACTGGGGAAGGAGTCACATATAGGCCAGACTGGGGAAGGAGTCACATATAGGCCAGACTGGGGAAGGAGTCACATATAGGCCAGACCGGGGAAGGAGTCACATATAGGCCAGACTGGGGAAGGAGTCACATATAGGCCAGACCGGTGAAGGAGTCACATATAGGCCAGACTGGGGAAGGAGTCACATATAGGCCAGACTGGAGAAGGAGTAACATATAGGCCAGACTGGGGAAGGAGTCACATATAGGCCAGACCGGGGAAGGAGTCACATATAGGCCAGACTGGGGAAGGAGTAGCATATAGGCCAGACTGGGGAAGGAGTCACATATAGGCCAGACCGGGGAAGGAGTCACATATATGCCAGACTGGGGAAGGAGTCACATATAGGCCAGACCGGGGAAGGAGTCACATGTAGGCCAGACTGGGGAAGGATTCAAATATCGGCCAGGCCGGGGAAGGAGACACATATAGGCCAGACTGGGGAAGGAGTCACATATAGGCCAGACCGGGGAAGGAGCCACATATAGGCAGGACCGGCGAAGGAGTCACATATAGGCCAGACCGGGGAAGGAGTCACATATAGGCCGGACCGGGGAAGGAGTCACATATAGGCCAGACCGGGGAAGGAGTCACATATAGGCCGGACCAGGGAAGGAGTCACATATAGGCCAGACCGGGGAAGGAGTCACATATAGGCCGGACCGGGGAAGGAGTCACATATAGGCCGGACCGGGGAAGGAGTCACATATAGGCCAGACCGGGGAAGGAGTCACATATAGGCCAGACTGCAGAAGGAGTCACAGATAGGCCAGACTAGGGAAGGAGTCACATATAGGCCAGACCGGGGAATGAGTCACATATAGGCCAGACTGGGGAAGGAGTCACATATAGGTCGGACCGGCGAAGGAGACACTAATAGGCCAGACTGGGGAAGGATTCACAAATAGGCCAGACTGGGGAAGGAGTCACATATAGGCCAGACTGGGGAAGGAGCCACATATAGGCCAGACCGGGGAAGGAGTCACATATATGCCAGACCGGGGAAGGAGTCACATAAAGGCCAGACCGGGGAAGGAGCCACATATTGGCCAGACCGGGGAAGGAGTCACATATAGGCCAGATCGGCGAAGGAGTCACATATAGGCCAGACTGGGGAAGGAGTCACAGATAGGCAAGACCGGGGAAGGCGTCACATATAGGCCAGACTGCGGAAGGAGTCACAGATAGGCCAGACTAGGGAAGGAGTCATAGATAGGTCAGACCGGGGAAGGAGTCACAGATAGGCCAGACCGGGGAAGGAGTCACATATAGGCCAGACTGGGGAAGGAGTCACATATAGGCCAGACTTGGGAAGGAGTCACATATAGGCCAGACTGGGGAAGGAGTCACATATAGGCCAGACTGGGGAAGGAGTCACATATATGCCAGACTGGGGAAGGAGTCACATATAGGCCAGACCGGGGAAGGAGTCACATATAGGCCAGACTGGGGAAGGAGTCACATATAGGCCAGACTGGGGAAGGAATCACATATAGGCCAGACCGGGGAAGGTGTCACATATAGGCCAGACCGGGGAAGGAGTCACATATAGGCCAGACTGCAGAAGGAGTCACAGATAGGCCAGACTAGGGAAGGAGTCAAAGATAGGTCAGACCGGGGAAGGAGTCACAGATAGGCCAGACCGGGGAAGGAGTCACATATAGGCCAGACTGGGGAAGGAGTCACTTATAGGCCAGACTGGGGAAGGAGTCACAGATAGGCCAGACTGGTGAATGAGTCACATATAGGCCAGACTGGGGAAGGAGTGACATATAGGCCAGACTGGGGAAGGAGTCACATATAGCCCAGACTGGGGAAGGAGTCACACATAGGCCAGACTGGGGAAAGAGTCACATATAGGCCAGACCGGGGAAGGAGTCACATATAGGCAAGACTTGGGAAGGAGTCACATATAGGCCAGACTGGGGAAGGAGTCACATATAGGCCAGACTGGGGAAGGAGTCACATATAGGCCAGACTGGGGAAGGAGTCACATATAGGCCAGACTGGGGAAGGAGTCACATATATGCCAGACTGGGGAAGGAGTCACATGTAGGCCAGACCGGGGAAGGAGTCACATATAGGCCAGACTGGGGAAGGAGTCACATATAGGCCAGACTGGGGAAGGAGTCACACATAGGCCAGACTGGGGAAAGAGTCACATATAGGCCAGACTGGGGAAGGAGTCACATATAGGCCAGACTTGGGAAGGAGTCACATATAGGTCAGACTGGGGAAGGAGTCACATATAGGCCAGACTGGGGAAGGAGTCACATATAGGCCAGACTGGGGAAGGAGTCACATATAGGCCAGACTGGGGAATGAGTCACATATAGGCCAGACTGGGGAAGGAGTCACATATAGGCCAGACTGGGGAAGGAGTCACATATAGGCCAGACTGGGGAAGGAGTCACATATAGGCCAGACCGGGGAAGGAGTCACATATAGGCCAGACTGGGGAAGGAGTCACATATAGGCCAGACCGGTGAAGGAGTCACATATAGGCCAGACTGGGGAAGGAGTCACATATAGGCCAGACTGGAGAAGGAGTAACATATAGGCCAGACTGGGGAAGGAGTCACATATAGGCCAGACCGGGGAAGGAGTCACATATAGGCCAGACTGGGGAAGGAGTAGCATATAGGCCAGACTGGGGAAGGAGTCACATATAGGCCAGACCGGGGAAGGAGTCACATATATGCCAGACTGGGGAAGGAGTCACATATAGGCCAGACCGGGGAAGGAGTCACATGTAGGCCAGACTGGGGAAGGAGTCACATGTAGGCCAGACTGGGGAAGGATTCACATATCGGCCAGGCCGGGGAAGGAGACACATATAGGCCAGACTGGGGAAGGAGTCACATATAGGCCAGACCGGGGAAGGAGCCACATATAGGCAGGACCGGCGAAGGAGTCACATATAGGCCAGACCGGGGAAGGAGTCACATATAGGCCGGACCGGGGAAGGAGTCACATATAGGCCAGACCGGGGAAGGAGTCACATATAGGCCGGACCAGGGAAGGAGTCACATATAGGCCAGACCGGGGAAGGAGTCACATATAGGCCGGACCGGGGAAGGAGTCACATATAGGCCGGACCGGGGAAGGAGTCACATATAGGCCAGACCGGGGAAGGAGTCACATATAGGCCAGACTGCAGAAGGAGTCACAGATAGGCCAGACTAGGGAAGGAGTCACATATAGGCCAGACCGGGGAATGAGTCACATATAGGCCAGACTGGGGAAGGAGTCACATATAGGTCGGACCGGCGAAGGAGACACTAATAGGCCAGACTGGGGAAGGATTCACAAATAGGCCAGACTGGGGAAGGAGTCACATATAGGCCAGACTGGGGAAGGAGTCACATATAGGCCAGACCGGCGAAGGAGACACATATAGCCCAGACTGGGGAAGGAGTCACATTTTGGCCAGACCGGGGAAGGAGTCACATATAGGCCAGACTGGGGAAGGAATCACATATAGGCCAGACCGGGGAAGGAGACACATATAGGCCAGACTGGGGAAGGAGTCACATATAGGCCAGACCGGGGAAGGAGCCACATATAGGCAGGACCGGGGAAGGAGTCACATATAGGCCAGACCGGGGAAGGAGTCACATATAGGCCGGACCGGGGAAGGAGTCACATATAGGCCAGACCGGGGAAGGAGTCACATATAGGCCGGACCGGGGAAGGAGTCACATATAGGCCAGACCGGGGAAGGAGTCACATATCGGCCAGACCGGGGAAGGAGTCACATATAGGCCAGACCGGGGAAGGAGTCACATATAGGCCAGACTGGGGAAGGACTCACATATAGGCCAGACCGGGGAAGGAGTCACATATAGGCCAGACTGGGGAAGGAGTCACATATAGGCCAGACTGGGGATGGAGTCACATATAGGCCAGACTGGGGAAGGAGTCACATATAGGCCAGACCGGGGAATGAGTCACATATAGGCCAGACTGGGGAAGGAGTCACATATAGGTCGGACCGGCGAAGGAGACACTAATAGGCCAGACTGGGGAAGGATTCACAAATAGGCCAGACTGGGGAAGGAGTCACATATAGGCCAGACTGGGGAAGGAGTCACATATAGGCCAGACCGGCGAAGGAGACACATATAGCCCAGACTGGGGAAGGAGTCACATTTTGGCCAGACCGGGGAAGGAGTCACATATAGGCCAGACTGGGGAAGGAATCACATATAGGCCAGACTGGGGAAGGAGTCACATGTAGGCCAGACTGGGGAAGGAGTCACATATAGGCCAGTCTGGGGAGGGAGTCACATATAGGTCAGACCGGGGAAGGAGTCACATATAGGCCAGTCTGGGGACGGAGTCACATGTAGGCCAGTCTGGGGAAGGAGTCAATTATAGGTGAGTCCGTGGAAGGAGTCACATATAGGTTAGACCGGGGAAGGAGTCACATATAGGCCAGACTGGGGAAGGAGTCACATATAGGCCAGACTGGGGAAGGAGTCACATATATGCCAGACTGGGGAAGGAGTCTCATATAGGCCAGACCGGGGAAGGAGTCACATAAAGCCCAGACTGGGGAAGGAGTCACATATAGGCCAAACCGGGGAAGGAGTCACATATAGGCCAGACTGGGGAAGGAGTCACATAGAGACCAGACTGGGGAAGGAGTCACATATAGGCCAGACTGGGGAAGGAGTCACATATAGGCCAGACCGGGGAAGGAGTCCCTTATAGGCCAGACCGGGGAAGGAGTCACATATAGGCCAGACTGGGGAAGGAGTCACATATAGGCCAGACTGGGGAAGGAGCCGCATATCGGCCAGACTGGGGAAGGAGTCACATATAGGCCAGACTGGGGAAGGAGTCACATACAGGCCAGACTGGGGAAGGAATCACATATAGGCCAGACTGGGGAAGGAGTCACAAAAAGGCCAGACTGGGGAAGGAGTCACATATAGGCCAGACTGGGGAAGGAGTCACATATAGGCCAGACTGGGGAAGGAGTCACATACAGGCCAGACTGGGAAGGAGTCACATATAGGCCAGACCAGGGAAGGAGTCACAGATAGGCCAGACCGGGGAAGGAGTCACATATAGGCCAGACCGGGGAAGGAGCCACATATAGGCCAGACCGGGGAAGGAGTCACATATATGCCAGACCGGGGAAGGAGTCACATAAAGGCCAGACCGGGGAAGGAGCCACATATTGGCCAGACCGGCGAAGGAGTCACATATAGGCCAGACTGGGGAAGGAGTCACAGATAGGCAAGACCGGGGAAGGCGTCACATATAGGCCAGACTGCGGAAGGAGTCACAGATAGGCCAGACTAGGGAAGGAGTCATAGATAGGTCAGACCGGGGAAGGAGTCACAGATAGGCCAGACCGGGGAAGGAGTCACATATAGGCCAGACTGGGGAAGGAGTCACTTATAGGCCAGACTGGGGAAGGAGCCACATATAGGCCAGACCGGGGAAGGAGTCACATATATGCCAGACCGGGGAAGGAGTCACATAAAGGCCAGACCGGGGAAGGAGCCACATATTGGCCAGACCGGGGAAGGAGTCACATATAGGCCAGATCGGCGAAGGAGTCACATATAGGCCAGACTGGGGAAGGAGTCACAGATAGGCAAGACCGGGGAAGGCGTCACATATAGGCCAGACTGCGGAAGGAGTCACAGATAGGCCAGACTAGGGAAGGAGTCATAGATAGGTCAGACCGGGGAAGGAGTCACAGATAGGCCAGACCGGGGAAGGAGTCACATATAGGCCAGACTGGGGAAGGAGTCACATATAGGCCAGACTTGGGAAGGAGTCACATATAGGCCAGACTGGGGAAGGAGTCACATATAGGCCAGACTGGGGAAGGAGTCACATATATGCCAGACTGGGGAAGGAGTCACATATAGGCCAGACCGGGGAAGGAGTCACATATAGGCCAGACTGGGGAAGGAGTCACATATAGGCCAGACTGGGGAAGGAATCACATATAGGCCAGACCGGGGAAGGTGTCACATATAGGCCAGACCGGGGAAGGAGTCACATATAGGCCAGACTGCAGAAGGAGTCACAGATAGGCCAGACTAGGGAAGGAGTCAAAGATAGGTCAGACCGGGGAAGGAGTCACAGATAGGCCAGACCGGGGAAGGAGTCACATATAGGCCAGACTGGGGAAGGAGTCACTTATAGGCCAGACTGGGGAAGGAGTCACATATAGGCCAGACTGGTGAATGAGTCACATATAGGCCATACCGGGGAAGGAGTCACACATAGGCCAGACTGGGGAAAGAGTCACATATAGGCCAGACCGGGGAAGGAGTCACATATAGGCAAGACTTGGGAAGGAGTCACATATAGGCCAGACTGGGGAAGGAGTCACATATAGGCCAGACTGGGGAAGGAGTCACATATAGGCCAGACTGGGGAAGGAGTCACATATAGGCCAGACTGGGGAATGAGTCACATATAGGCCAGACTGGGGAAGGAGTCACATATAGGCCAGACTGGGGAAGGAGTCACATATAGGCCAGACTGGGGAAGGAGTCACATATAGGCCAGACCGGGGAAGGAGTCACATATAGGCCAGACTGGGGAAGGAGTCACATATAGGCCAGACCGGTGAAGGAGTCACATATAGGCCAGACTGGGGAAGGAGTCACATATAGGCCAGACTGGAGAAGGAGTAACATATAGGCCAGACTGGGGAAGGAGTCACATATAGGCCAGACCGGGGAAGGAGTCACATATAGGCCAGACTGGGGAAGGAGTAACATATAGGCCAGACTGGGGAAGGAGTCACATATAGGCCAGACCGGGGAAGGAGTCACATATAGGCCAGACTGGGGAAGGAGTCACATATAGGCAGGACCGGCGAAGGAGTCACATATAGGCCAGACTGGGGAAGGAGTCACATATAGGCCAGACTGGAGAAGGAGTAACATATAGGCCAGACTGGGGAAGGAGTCACATATAGGCCAGACCGGGGAAGGAGTCACATATAGGCCAGACTGGGGAAGGAGTAACATATAGGCCAGACTGGGGAAGGAGTCACATATAGGCCAGACCGGGGAAGGAGTCACATATAGGCCAGACTGGGGAAGGAGTCACATATAGGCCAGACCGGGGAAGGAGTCACATGTAGGCCAGACTGGGGAAGGAGTCACATATCGGCCAGGCCGGGGAAGGAGACACATATAGGCCAGACTGGGGAAGGAGTCACATATAGGCCAGACCGGGGAAGGAGCCACATATAGGCAGGACCGGCGAAGGAGTCACATATAGGCCAGACCGGGGAAGGAGTCACATATAGGCCGGACCGGGGAAGGAGTCACATATAGGCCAGACCGGGGAAGGAGTCACATATAGGCCGGACCAGGGAAGGAGTCACATATAGGCCAGACCGGGGAAGGAGTCACATATAGGCCGGACCGGGGAAGGAGTCACATATAGGCCGGACCGGGGAAGGAGTCACATATAGGCCAGACCGGGGAAGGAGTCACATATCGGCCAGACCGGGGAAGGAGTCACATATAGGCCAGACTGGGGAAGGAGACACATATAGGCCAGACTGGGGAAGGAGTCACATATAGGCCAGACCGGGGAAGGAGTCACAGATAGGTCAGACCGGGGAAGGAGTCACATATAGGCCAGACCGGGGAAGGAGCCACATATAGGCCAGACCGGGGAAGGAGTCACATATATGCCAGACCGGGGAAGGAGTCACATCTCGGCCAGACTGGGGAAGGAGTCACAGATAGGCAAGACCGGGGAAGGAGTCACTTATAGGCCAGACTGCGGAAGGAGTCACAGATAGGCCAGACTAGGGAAGGAGCCACCTATAGGCCAGACCGGGGAAGGAGTCACATATAGGCCAGACTGGGGAAGGTGTCACATATAGGCCAGACTGGGGAAGGTGTCACATATAGGCCAGACCGGGGAAGGAGTCACATATAGGCCAGACTGCAGAAGGAGTCACAGATAGGCCAGACTAGGGAAGGAGTCAAAGATAGGTCAGACCGGGGAAGGAGTCACAGATAGGCCAGACCGGGGAAGGAGTCACATATAGGCCAGACTGGGGAAGGAGTCACTTATAGGCCAGACTGGGGAAGGAGTCACAGATAGGCCAGACTGGTGAATGAGTCACATATAGGCCAGACTGGGGAAGGAGTGACATATAGGCCAGACTGGGGAAGGAGTCACTTATAGGCCAGACTGGGGAAGGAGCCACATATAGGCCAGACCGGGGAAGGAGTCACATATATGCCAGACCGGGGAAGGAGTCACATAAAGGCCAGACCGGGGAAGGAGCCACATATTGGCCAGACCGGGGAAGGAGTCACATATAGGCCAGATCGGCGAAGGAGTCACATATAGGCCAGACTGGGGAAGGAGTCACAGATAGGCAAGACCGGGGAAGGCGTCACATATAGGCCAGACTGCGGAAGGAGTCACAGATAGGCCAGACTAGGGAAGGAGTCATAGATAGGTCAGACCGGGGAAGGAGTCACAGATAGGCCAGACCGGGGAAGGAGTCACATATAGGCCAGACTGGGGAAGGAGTCACATATAGGCCAGACTTGGGAAGGAGTCACATATAGGCCAGACTGGGGAAGGAGTCACATATAGGCCAGACTGGGGAAGGAGTCACATATATGCCAGACTGGGGAAGGAGTCACATATAGGCCAGACCGGGGAAGGAGTCACATATAGGCCAGACTGGGGAAGGAGTCACATATAGGCCAGACTGGGGAAGGAATCACATATAGGCCAGACCGGGGAAGGTGTCACATATAGGCCAGACCGGGGAAGGAGTCACATATAGGCCAGACTGCAGAAGGAGTCACAGATAGGCCAGACTAGGGAAGGAGTCAAAGATAGGTCAGACCGGGGAAGGAGTCACAGATAGGCCAGACCGGGGAAGGAGTCACATATAGGCCAGACTGGGGAAGGAGTCACTTATAGGCCAGACTGGGGAAGGAGTCACATATAGGCCAGACTGGTGAATGAGTCACATATAGGCCATACCGGGGAAGGAGTCACACATAGGCCAGACTGGGGAAAGAGTCACATATAGGCCAGACCGGGGAAGGAGTCACATATAGGCAAGACTTGGGAAGGAGTCACATATAGGCCAGACTGGGGAAGGAGTCACATATAGGCCAGACTGGGGAAGGAGTCACATATAGGCCAGACTGGGGAAGGAGTCACATATAGGCCAGACTGGGGAATGAGTCACATATAGGCCAGACTGGGGAAGGAGTCACATATAGGCCAGACTGGGGAAGGAGTCACATATAGGCCAGACTGGGGAAGGAGTCACATATAGGCCAGACCGGGGAAGGAGTCACATATAGGCCAGACTGGGGAAGGAGTCACATATAGGCCAGACCGGTGAAGGAGTCACATATAGGCCAGACTGGGGAAGGAGTCACATATAGGCCAGACTGGAGAAGGAGTAACATATAGGCCAGACTGGGGAAGGAGTCACATATAGGCCAGACCGGGGAAGGAGTCACATATAGGCCAGACTGGGGAAGGAGTAACATATAGGCCAGACTGGGGAAGGAGTCACATATAGGCCAGACCGGGGAAGGAGTCACATATAGGCCAGACTGGGGAAGGAGTCACATATAGGCAGGACCGGCGAAGGAGTCACATATAGGCCAGACTGGGGAAGGAGTCACATATAGGCCAGACTGGAGAAGGAGTAACATATAGGCCAGACTGGGGAAGGAGTCACATATAGGCCAGACCGGGGAAGGAGTCACATATAGGCCAGACTGGGGAAGGAGTAACATATAGGCCAGACTGGGGAAGGAGTCACATATAGGCCAGACCGGGGAAGGAGTCACATATAGGCCAGACTGGGGAAGGAGTCACATATAGGCCAGACCGGGGAAGGAGTCACATGTAGGCCAGACTGGGGAAGGAGTCACATATCGGCCAGGCCGGGGAAGGAGACACATATAGGCCAGACTGGGGAAGGAGTCACATATAGGCCAGACCGGGGAAGGAGCCACATATAGGCAGGACCGGCGAAGGAGTCACATATAGGCCAGACCGGGGAAGGAGTCACATATAGGCCGGACCGGGGAAGGAGTCACATATAGGCCAGACCGGGGAAGGAGTCACATATAGGCCGGACCAGGGAAGGAGTCACATATAGGCCAGACCGGGGAAGGAGTCACATATAGGCCGGACCGGGGAAGGAGTCACATATAGGCCGGACCGGGGAAGGAGTCACATATAGGCCAGACCGGGGAAGGAGTCACATATCGGCCAGACCGGGGAAGGAGTCACATATAGGCCAGACTGGGGAAGGAGACACATATAGGCCAGACTGGGGAAGGAGTCACATATAGGCCAGACCGGGGAAGGAGTCACAGATAGGTCAGACCGGGGAAGGAGTCACATATAGGCCAGACCGGGGAAGGAGCCACATATAGGCCAGACCGGGGAAGGAGTCACATATATGCCAGACCGGGGAAGGAGTCACATCTCGGCCAGACTGGGGAAGGAGTCACAGATAGGCAAGACCGGGGAAGGAGTCACTTATAGGCCAGACTGCGGAAGGAGTCACAGATAGGCCAGACTAGGGAAGGAGCCACCTATAGGCCAGACCGGGGAAGGAGTCACATATAGGCCAGACTGGGGAAGGTGTCACATATAGGCCAGACTGGGGAAGGTGTCACATATAGGCCAGACCGGGGAAGGAGTCACATATAGGCCAGACTGCAGAAGGAGTCACAGATAGGCCAGACTAGGGAAGGAGTCAAAGATAGGTCAGACCGGGGAAGGAGTCACAGATAGGCCAGACCGGGGAAGGAGTCACATATAGGCCAGACTGGGGAAGGAGTCACTTATAGGCCAGACTGGGGAAGGAGTCACAGATAGGCCAGACTGGTGAATGAGTCACATATAGGCCAGACTGGGGAAGGAGTGACATATAGGCCAGACTGGGGAAGGAGTCACATGTATGCCAGACTGGGGAAGGAGTCACATATAGGCCAGACCGGGGAAGGAGTCACATATAGGCCAGACTGGGGAAGGAGTCACATATAGGCCACACTGGGGAAGGATTCACATATAGGCCAGACCGGGAAGGAGTCACATATAGGCCAGACTGGGGAAGGAGTCACATATAGGCCAGACAGGAGAAGGAGTAACATATAGGCCAGACTGGGGAAGGAGTCACATATAGGCCAGACCGGGGAAGGAGTCACATATAGGCCAGACTGGGGAAGGAGTCACATATAGGCCAGACCGGGGAAGGAGTCACATATAGGCCAGACTGGGGTAGGAGTCACATATAGGCCAGACCGGGGAAGGAGACACATATAGGCCAGACTGGGGAAGGAGTCACATATAGGCCAGACCGGGGAAGGAGCCACATATAGGCAGGACCGGGGAAGGAGTCACATATAGGCCAGACCGGGGAAGGAGTCACATATAGGCCGGACCGGGGAAGGAGTCACATATCGGCCAGACCGGGGAAGGAGTCACATATAGGCCAGACCGGGGAAGGAGTCACATATAGGCCAGACTGGGGAAGGACTCACATATAGGCCAGACCGGGGAAGGAGTCACATATAGGCCAGACAGGGGAAGGAGTCACATATAGGCCAGACTGCGGATGGAGTCACATATAGGCCAGACTGGGGAAGGAGTCACATATAGGCCAGACCGGGGAATGAGTCACATATAGGCCAGACTGGGGAAGGAGTCACATATAGGTCGGACCGGCGAAGGAGACACTAATAGGCCAGACTGGGGAAGGATTCACAAATAGGCCAGACTGGGGAAGGAGTCACATATAGGCCAGACTGGGGAAGGAGTCACATATAGGCCAGACCGGCGAAGGAGACACATATAGCCCAGACTGGGGAAGGAGTCACATTTTGGCCAGACCGGGGAAGGAGTCACATATAGGCCAGACTGGGGAAGGAATCACATATAGGCCAGACTGGGGAAGGAGTCACATGTAGGCCAGACTGGGGAAGGAGTCACATATAGGCCAGACTGCAGAAGGAGTCACAGATAGGCCAGACTAGGGAAGGAGTCAAAGATAGGTCAGACCGGGGAAGGAGTCACAGATAGGCCAGACCGGGGAAGGAGTCACATATAGGCCAGACTGGGGAAGGAGTCACTTATAGGCCAGACTGGGGAAGGAGTCACATATAGGCCAGACTGGTGAATGAGTCACATATAGGCCATACCGGGGAAGGAGTCACACATAGGCCAGACTGGGGAAAGAGTCACATATAGGCCAGACCGGGGAAGGAGTCACATATAGGCAAGACTTGGGAAGGAGTCACATATAGGCCAGACTGGGGAAGGAGTCACATATAGGCCAGACTGGGGAAGGAGTCACATATAGGCCAGACTGGGGAAGGAGTCACATATAGGCCAGACTGGGGAATGAGTCACATATAGGCCAGACTGGGGAAGGAGTCACATATAGGCCAGACTGGGGAAGGAGTCACATATAGGCCAGACTGGGGAAGGAGTCACATATAGGCCAGACCGGGGAAGGAGTCACATATAGGCCAGACTGGGGAAGGAGTCACATATAGGCCAGACCGGTGAAGGAGTCACATATAGGCCAGACTGGGGAAGGAGTCACATATAGGCCAGACTGGAGAAGGAGTAACATATAGGCCAGACTGGGGAAGGAGTCACATATAGGCCAGACCGGGGAAGGAGTCACATATAGGCCAGACTGGGGAAGGAGTAACATATAGGCCAGACTGGGGAAGGAGTCACATATAGGCCAGACCGGGGAAGGAGTCACATATAGGCCAGACTGGGGAAGGAGTCACATATAGGCAGGACCGGCGAAGGAGTCACATATAGGCCAGACTGGGGAAGGAGTCACATATAGGCCAGACTGGAGAAGGAGTAACATATAGGCCAGACTGGGGAAGGAGTCACATATAGGCCAGACCGGGGAAGGAGTCACATATAGGCCAGACTGGGGAAGGAGTAACATATAGGCCAGACTGGGGAAGGAGTCACATATAGGCCAGACCGGGGAAGGAGTCACATATAGGCCAGACTGGGGAAGGAGTCACATATAGGCCAGACCGGGGAAGGAGTCACATGTAGGCCAGACTGGGGAAGGAGTCACATATCGGCCAGGCCGGGGAAGGAGACACATATAGGCCAGACTGGGGAAGGAGTCACATATAGGCCAGACCGGGGAAGGAGCCACATATAGGCAGGACCGGCGAAGGAGTCACATATAGGCCAGACCGGGGAAGGAGTCACATATAGGCCGGACCGGGGAAGGAGTCACATATAGGCCAGACCGGGGAAGGAGTCACATATAGGCCGGACCAGGGAAGGAGTCACATATAGGCCAGACCGGGGAAGGAGTCACATATAGGCCGGACCGGGGAAGGAGTCACATATAGGCCGGACCGGGGAAGGAGTCACATATAGGCCAGACCGGGGAAGGAGTCACATATCGGCCAGACCGGGGAAGGAGTCACATATAGGCCAGACTGGGGAAGGAGACACATATAGGCCAGACTGGGGAAGGAGTCACATATAGGCCAGACCGGGGAAGGAGTCACAGATAGGTCAGACCGGGGAAGGAGTCACATATAGGCCAGACCGGGGAAGGAGCCACATATAGGCCAGACCGGGGAAGGAGTCACATATATGCCAGACCGGGGAAGGAGTCACATCTCGGCCAGACTGGGGAAGGAGTCACAGATAGGCAAGACCGGGGAAGGAGTCACTTATAGGCCAGACTGCGGAAGGAGTCACAGATAGGCCAGACTAGGGAAGGAGCCACCTATAGGCCAGACCGGGGAAGGAGTCACATATAGGCCAGACTGGGGAAGGTGTCACATATAGGCCAGACTGGGGAAGGTGTCACATATAGGCCAGACCGGGGAAGGAGTCACATATAGGCCAGACTGCAGAAGGAGTCACAGATAGGCCAGACTAGGGAAGGAGTCAAAGATAGGTCAGACCGGGGAAGGAGTCACAGATAGGCCAGACCGGGGAAGGAGTCACATATAGGCCAGACTGGGGAAGGAGTCACTTATAGGCCAGACTGGGGAAGGAGTCACAGATAGGCCAGACTGGTGAATGAGTCACATATAGGCCAGACTGGGGAAGGAGTGACATATAGGCCAGACTGGGGAAGGAGTCACATGTATGCCAGACTGGGGAAGGAGTCACATATAGGCCAGACCGGGGAAGGAGTCACATATAGGCCAGACTGGGGAAGGAGTCACATATAGGCCACACTGGGGAAGGATTCACATATAGGCCAGACCGGGAAGGAGTCACATATAGGCCAGACTGGGGAAGGAGTCACATATAGGCCAGACAGGAGAAGGAGTAACATATAGGCCAGACTGGGGAAGGAGTCACATATAGGCCAGACCGGGGAAGGAGTCACATATAGGCCAGACTGGGGAAGGAGTCACATATAGGCCAGACCGGGGAAGGAGTCACATATAGGCCAGACTGGGGTAGGAGTCACATATAGGCCAGACCGGGGAAGGAGACACATATAGGCCAGACTGGGGAAGGAGTCACATATAGGCCAGACCGGGGAAGGAGCCACATATGGGCAGGACCGGGGAAGGAGTCACATATAGGCCAGACCGGGGAAGGAGTCACATATAGGCCGGACCGGGGAAGGAGTCACATATCGGCCAGACCGGGGAAGGAGTCACATATAGGCCAGACCGGGGAAGGAGTCACATATAGGCCAGACTGGGGAAGGACTCACATATAGGCCAGACCGGGGAAGGAGTCACATATAGGCCAGACAGGGGAAGGAGTCACATATAGGCCAGACTGCGGATGGAGTCACATATAGGCCAGACTGGGGAAGGAGTCACATATAGGCCAGACCGGGGAATGAGTCACATATAGGCCAGACTGGGGAAGGAGTCACATATAGGTCGGACCGGCGAAGGAGACACTAATAGGCCAGACTGGGGAAGGATTCACAAATAGGCCAGACTGGGGAAGGAGTCACATATAGGCCAGACTGGGGAAGGAGTCACATATAGGCCAGACCGGCGAAGGAGACACATATAGCCCAGACTGGGGAAGGAGTCACATTTTGGCCAGACCGGGGAAGGAGTCACATATAGGCCAGACTGGGGAAGGAATCACATATAGGCCAGACTGGGGAAGGAGTCACATGTAGGCCAGACTGGGGAAGGAGTCACATATAGGCCAGTCTGGGGAGGGAGTCACATATAGGTCAGACCGGGGAAGGAGTCACATATAGGCCAGTCTGGGGACGGAGTCACATGTAGGCCAGTCTGGGGAAGGAGTCACTTATAGGTGAGTCCGTGGAAGGAGTCACATATAGGTTAGACCGGGGAAGGAGTCACATATAGGCCAGACTGGGGAAGGAGTCACATATAGGCCAGACTGGGGAAGGAGTCACATATATGCCAGACTGGGGAAGGAGTCTCATATAGGCCAGACCGGGGAAGGAGTCACATAAAGCCCAGACTGGGGAAGGAGTCACATATAGGCCAAACCGGGGAAGGAGTCACATATAGGCCAGACTGGGGAAGGAGTCACATAGAGACCAGACTGGGGAAGGAGTCACATATAGGCCAGACTGGGGAAGGAGTCACATATAGGCCAGACCGGGGAAGGAGTCACATATAGGCCAGACCGGGGAAGGAGTCACATATAGGCCAGACTGGGGAAGGAGTCACATATAGGCCAGACTGGGGAAGGAGCCGCATATCGGCCAGACTGGGGAAGGAGTCACATATAGGCCAGACTGGGGAAGGAGTCACATACAGGCCAGACTGGGGAAGGAATCACATATAGGCCAGACTGGGGAAGGAGTCACAAAAAGGCCAGACTGGGGAAGGAGTCACATATAGGCCAGACTGGGGAAGGAGTCACATATAGGCCAGACTGGGGAAGGAGTCACATACAGGCCAGACTGGGAAGGAGTCACATATAGGCCAGACCAGGGAAGGAGTCACAGATAGGCCAGACCGGGGAAGGAGTCACATATAGGCCAGACCGGGGAAGGAGACACATATAGGCCAGAACGGGGAAGGAGTCACATATATGCCAGACTGGGGAAGGAGTCACATAAAGGCCAGACCGGGGAAGGAGCCACATATTGGCCAGACCGGGGAAGGAGTCACATATAGGCCAGACCGGCGAAGGAGTCACATATAGGCCAGACTGGGGAAGGAGTCACAGATAGGCAAGACCGGGGAAGGTGTCACATATAGGCCAGACTGCGGAAGGAGTCACAGATAGGCCAGACTAGGGAAGGAGTCATAGATAGGTCAGACCGGGGAAGGAGTCACAGATAGGCCAGACCGGGGAAGGAGTCACATATAGGCCAGACTGGGGAAGGAGTCACTTATAGGCCAGACTGGGGAAGGAGCCACATATAGGCCAGACCGGGGAAGGAGTCACATATATGCCAGACCGGGGAAGGAGTCACATAAAGGCCAGACCGGGGAAGGAGCCACATATTGGCCAGACCGGGGAAGGAGTCACATATAGGCCAGACCGGCGAAGGAGTCACATAAATGCCAGACTGGGGAAGGAGTCACAGATAGGCAAGACCGGGGAAGGCGTCACATATAGGCCAGACTGCGGAAGGAGTCACAGATAGGCCAGACTAGGGAAGGAGTCATAGATAGGTCAAACCGGGGAAGGAGTCACAGATAGGCCAGACCGGGGAAGGAGTCACATATAGGCCAGACTGGGGAAGGAGTCACATATAGGCCAGACTTGGGAAGGAGTCACATATAGGCCAGACTGGGGAAGGAGTCACATATAGGCCAGACTGGGGAAGGAGTCACATATATGCCAGACTGGGGAAGGAGTCACATATAGGCCAGACCGGGGAAGGAGTCACATATACGCCAGACTGGGGAAGGAGTCACATATAGGCCAGACTGGGGAAGGAATCACATATAGGCCAGACCGGGGAAGGTGTCACATATAGGCCAGACCGGGGAAGGAGTCACATATAGGCCAGACTGCAGAAGGAGTCACAGATAGGCCAGACTAGGGAAGGAGTCAAAGATAGGTCAGACCGGGGAAGGAGTCACAGATAGGCCAGACCGGGGAAGGAGTCACATATAGGCCAGACTGGGGAAGGAGTCACTTATAGGCCAGACTGGGGAAGGAGTCACAGATAGGCCAGACTGGTGAATGAGTCACATATAGGCCAGACTGGGGAAGGAGTGACATATAGGCCAGACTGGGGAAGGAGTCACATATAGCCCAGACTGGGGAAGGAGTCACACATAGGCCAGACTGGGGAAAGAGTCACATATAGGCCAGACCGGGGAAGGAGTCACATATAGGCAAGACTTGGGAAGGAGTCACATATAGGCCAGACTGGGGAAGGAGTCACATATAGGCCAGACTGGGGAAGGAGTCACATATAGGCCAGACTGGGGAAGGAGTCACATATAGGCCAGACTGGGGAAGGAGTCACATATATGCCAGACTGGGGAAGGAGTCACATGTAGGCCAGATCGGGGAAGGAGTCACATATAGGCCAGACTGGGGAAGGAGTCACATATAGGCCAGACTGGGGAAGGAGTCACACATAGGCCAGACTGGGGAAAGAGTCACATATAGGCCAGACTTGGGAAGGAGTCACATATAGGTCAGACTGGGGAAGGAGTCACATATAGGCCAGACTGGGGAAGGAGTCACATATAGGCCAGACTGGGGAAGGAGTCACATATAGGCCAGACTGGGGAATGAGTCACATATAGGCCAGACTGGGGAAGGAGTCACATATAGGCCAGACTGGGGAAGGAGCCGCATATCGGCCAGACTGGGGAAGGAGTCACATATAGGCCAGACTGGGGAAGGAGTCACATACAGGCCAGACTGGGGAAGGAATCACATATAGGCCAGACTGGGGAAGGAGTCACAAAAAGGCCAGACTGGGGAAGGAGTCACATATAGGCCAGACTGGGGAAGGAGTCACATATAGGCCAGACTGGGGAAGGAGTCACATACAGGCCAGACTGGGAAGGAGTCACATATAGGCCAGACCAGGGAAGGAGTCACAGATAGGCCAGACCGGGGAAGGAGTCACATATAGGCCAGACCGGGGAAGGAGACACATATAGGCCAGAACGGGGAAGGAGTCACATATATGCCAGACCGGGGAAGGAGTCACATAAAGGCCAGACCGGGGAAGGAGACACATATAGGCCAGACTGGGGAAGGAGTCACATATAGGCCAGACCGGGGAAGGAGCCACATATAGGCAGGACCGGCGAAGGAGTCACATATAGGCCAGACCGGGGAAGGAGTCACATATAGGCCGGACCGGGGAAGGAGTCACATATAGGCCAGACCGGGGAAGGAGTCACATATAGGCCGGACCAGGGAAGGAGTCACATATAGGCCAGACCGGGGAAGGAGTCACATATAGGCCGGACCGGGGAAGGAGTCACATATAGGCCGGACCGGGGAAGGAGTCACATATAGGCCAGACCGGGGAAGGAGTCACATATCGGCCAGACCGGGGAAGGAGTCACATATAGGCCAGACTGGGGAAGGAGACACATATAGGCCAGACCGGGGAAGGAGTCACATATAGGCCAGACCGGGGAAGGAGTCACAGATAGGCCAGACCGGGGAAGGAGTCACATATAGGCCAGACCGGGGAAGGAGCCACATATAGGCCAGACCGGGGAAGGAGTCACATATATGCCAGACCGGGGAAGGAGTCACATCTCGGCCAGACTGGGGAAGGAGTCACAGATAGGCAAGACCGGGGAAGGAGTCACTTATAGGCCAGACTGCGGAAGGAGTCACATATAGGCCAGACCGGGGAGGGAGTCACATATAGGCCAGACCGGGGAAGGAGTCACATATAGGCCAGACCGGGGAAGGAGCCACATATAGGCCAGACCGGGGAAGGAGTCACATATAGGCCGGACCGGGGAAGGAGTCACATATAGACCAGACCGGGGAAGGAGTCACATATAGGCCGGACCGGGGAAGGAGTCACATATAGGCCAGACCGGGGAAGGAGTCACATATCGGCCAGACCGGGGAAGGAGTCACATATAGGCCAGACCGGGGAAGGAGTCACATATAGGCCAGACTGGGGAAGGACTCACATATAGGCCAGACCGGGGAAGGAGTCACATATCGGCCAGACTGGGGAAGGAGTCACATATAGGCCAGACCGGGGATGGAGTCACATATAGGCCAGACTGGGGAAGGAGTCACATATAGGCCAGACTGGGGAATGATTCACATATAGGCCAGACTGGGGAAGGAGTCACATATAGGACAGACTGCGGAAGGAGTCACAGATAGGCCAGACTAGGGAAGGAGTCATAGATAGGTCAGACCGGGGAAGGAGTCACAGATAGGCCAGACCGGGGAAGGAGTCACATATAGGCCAGACTGGGGAAGGAGTCATGTATAGGCCAGACCGGGGATGGAGTCACATATAGGCCAGACTGGGGAAGGAGTCACAGATAGGCCAGACTAGGGAAGGAGTCAAAGATAGGTCAGACCGGGGAAGGAGTCACAGATAGGCCAGACCGGGGAAGGAGTCACATATAGGCCAGACTGGGGAAGGAGTCACTTATAGGCCAGACTGGGGAAGGAGTCACTTATAGGCCAGACTGGGGAAGGAGTCACAGATAGGCCAGACTGGTGAAGGAGTCACATATCGGCCAGGCCGGGGAAGGAGACACATATAGGCCAGACTGGGGAAGGAGTCACATATAGGCCAGACCGGGGAAGGAGCCACATATATGCCAGACTGGGGAAGGAGTCACATATAGCCCAGACCAGGGAAGGAGTCACATATAGGCCAGACCGGGGAAGGAGTCACATATAGGCCGGACCGGGGAAGGAGTCACATATAGGCCAGACCGGGGAAGGAGTCACATATCGGCCAGACCGGGGAAGGAGTCACATATAGGCCAGACTGGGGAAGGAGACACATATAGGCCAGACTGGGGAAGGAGACACATATAGGCCAGACCGGGGAGGGAGTCACATATAGGCCAGACCGGGGAAGGAGTCACATATAGGCCAGACCGGGGAAGGAGCCACATATAGGCCAGACCGGGGAAGGAGTCACATATAGGCCGGACCGGGGAAGGAGTCACATATCGGCCAGACCGGGGAAGGAGTCACATATAGGCCAGACTGGGGAAGGAGACACATATAGGCCAGACTGGGGAAGGAGTCACATATAGGCCAGACCGGGGAGGGAGTCACATATAGGCCAGACCGGGGAAGGAGTCACATATAGGCCAGACCGGGGAAGGAGCCACATATAGGCCAGACCGGGGAAGGAGTCACATATAGGCCGGACCGGGGAAGGAGTCACATATAGGCCAGACCGGGGAAGGAGTCACATATAGGCCGGACCGGGGAAGGAGTCACATATAGGCCAGACCGGCGAAGGAGTCACATATAGGCCGGACCGGGGAAGGAGTCACATATAGGCCGGACCGGGGAAGGAGTCACATATCGGCCAGACTGGGGAAGGAGTCACATATAGGCCAGACCGGGGATGGAGTCACATATAGGCCAGACTGGGGAAGGAGTCACATATAGGCCAGACTGGGGAAGTAGTCACATATAGGCCAGACTGGGGAAGGAGTCACATATAGGCCAGACTGGGGAAAGAGTCACATATAGGCCAGACCGGGGAAGGAGTCACATATAGGCCAGACTGGGGAAGGAGTCACATATAGGCCAGACTGGGGAAGGAGTCACATATAGGCCAGACTGGGGAAGGAGTCACATATAGGCCAGACTGGGGAAGGAGTCACATATAGGCCAGACTGGGGAAAGAGTCACATATAGGCCAGACCGGGGAAGGAGTCACATATAGGCCAGACTGGGGAAGGAGTCACATATAGGCCAGACTGGGGAAGGAGTCACATATAGGCCAGACTGGGGAAGGAGTCACATATAGGCCAGACTGGGGAAGGAGTCACATATAGGCCAGACTGGGGAAGGAGTCACATATAGGCCAGACCGGGGAAGGAGTCACATATAGGCCAGACTGGGGAAGGAGTCACATATAGGCCAGACCGTGAAGGAGACACATATAGGCCAGACTGGGGAAGGAGTCACATATAGGCCAGACCGGGGAAGGAGCCACATATAGGCTGGACCGGTGAAGGAGTCACATATAGGCCAGACCGGGGAAGGAGTCACATATAGGCCGGACCGGGGAAGGAGTCACATATAGGCCAGTCCGGGGAAGGAGTCACATATAGGCCAGACTGGTGAAGGAGTCACATATAGGCCAGACTGGGGAAGGAGTCACATATAGGCCAGACTGGGGAAGGAGTCACATATAGGCCAGACTGGGGAAGGAGTCACATATAGGCCAGACTGGGGAAAGAGTCACATATAGGCCAGACCGGGGAAGGAGTCACATATAGGCCAGACTGGGGAAGGAGTCACATATAGGCCAGACTGGGGAAGGAGTCACATATAGGCCAGACTGGGGAAGGAGTCACATATAGGCCAGACAGGGGAAGGAGTCACATATAGGCCAGACTAGGGAAGGAGTCAAAGATAGGTCAGACCGGGGAAGGAGTCACATATCGGCCAGACCGGGGAAGGAGTCACATATATGCCAGACCGGGGAAGGAGTCACATAAAGGCCAGACCGGGGAAGGAGCCACATATTGGCCAGACCGGGGAAGGTGTCACATATAGGCCAGATCGGCGAAGGAGTCACATATAGGCCAGACTGGGGAAGGAGTCACAGATAGGCAAGACCGGGGAAGGCGTCACATATAGGCCAGACTGCGGAAGGAGTCACAGATAGGCCAGACTAGGGAAGGAGTCATAGATAGGCCAGACCGGGGAAGGAGTCACATATAGGCCAGACTGGGGAAGGAGTCACATATAGGCCAGACCGGGGAAGGAGTCACATATAGGCCAGACTGGGGAAGGAGTCACATATAGGCCAGACTTGGGAAGGAGTCACATATAGGCCAGACTTGGGAAGGAGTCACATATAGGCCAGACTGGGGAAGGAGTCACATATAGGCCAGACTGGGGAAGGAGTCACATATATGCCAGACTGGGGAAGGAGTCACATATAGGCCAGACCGGGGAAGGAGTCACATATAGGCCAGACTGGGGAAGGAGTCACATATAGGCCAGACCGGGGAAGGAGTCACATATAGGCCAGACTGGGGAAGGAGTCACATATAGGCCAGACCGGGGAAGGTGTCACATATAGGCCAGACCGGGGAAGGAGTCACATATAGGCCAGACTGCAGAAGGAGTCACAGATAGGCCAGACTAGGGAAGGAGTCAAAGATAGGTCAGACCGGGGAAGGAGTCACAGATAGGCCAGACCGGGGAAGGAGTCACATATAGGCCAGACTGGGGAAGGAGTCACTTATAGGCCAGACTGGGGAAGGAGTCACAGATAGGCCAGACTGGTGAATGAGTCACATATAGGCCAGACTGGGGAAGGAGTCACATATAGCCCAGACTGGGGAAGGAGTCACACATAGGCCAGACTGGGGAAAGAGTCACATATAGGCCAGACCGGGGAAGGAGTCACATAAAGGCAAGACTTGGGAAGGAGTCACACATAGGCCAGACTGGGGAAAGAGTCACATATAGGCCAGACTGGGGAAGGAGTCACATATAGGCCAGACTGGGGAAGGAGTCACACATAGGCCAGACTGGGGAAAGAGTCACATATAGGCCAGACTGGGGAAGGAGTCACATATAGGCCAGACTTGGGAAGGAGTCACATATAGGTCAGACTGGGGAAGGAGTCACATATAGGCCAGACTGGGGAAGGAGTCACATATAGGCCAGACTGGGGAAGGAGTCACATATAGGCCAGACTGGGGAAGGAGTCACATATAGGCCAGACCGGGGAAGGAGTCACATATAGGCCAGACTGGGGAAGGAGTCACATATAGGCCAGACCGGTGAAGGAGTCACATATAGGCCAGACTGGGGAAGGAGTCACATATAGGCCAGACTGGAGAAGGAGTAACATATAGGCCAGACTGGGGAAGGAGTCACATATAGGCCAGACCGGGGAAGGAGTCACATATAGGCCAGACTGGGGAAGGAGTAGCATATAGGCCAGACTGGGGAAGGAGTCACATATAGGCCAGACCGGGGAAGGAGTCACATATAGGCCAGACTGGGGAAGGAGTCACATATAGGCCAGACCGGGGAAGGAGTCACATGTAGGCCAGACTGGGGAAGGATTCACATATCGGCCAGGCCGGGGAAGGAGACACATATAGGCCAGACTGGGGAAGGAGTCACATATAGGCCAGACCGGGGAAGGAGCCACATATAGGCAGGACCGGCGAAGGAGTCACATATAGGCCAGACCGGGGAAGGAGTCACATATAGGCCGGACCGGGGAAGGAGTCACATATAGGCCAGACCGGGGAAGGAGTCACATATAGGCCGGACCAGGGAAGGAGTCACATATAGGCCAGACCGGGGAAGGAGTCACATATAGGCCGGACCGGGGAAGGAGTCACATATAGGCCGGACCGGGGAAGGAGTCACATATAGGCCAGACCGGGGAAGGAGTCACATATCGGCCAGACCGGGGAAGGAGTCACATATAGGCCAGACTGGGGAAGGAGACACATATAGGCCAGACTGGGGAAGGAGTCACATATAGGCCAGACCGGGGAAGGAGTCACAGATAGGCCAGACCGGGGAAGGAGTCACATATAGGCCAGACCGGGGAAGGAGCCACATATAGGCCAGACCGGGGAAGGAGTCACATATATGCCAGACCGGGGAAGGAGTCACATCTCGGCCAGACTGGGGAAGGAGTCACAGATAGGCAAGACCGGGGAAGGAGTCCCTTATAGGCCAGACTGCGGAAGGAGTCACAGATAGGCCAGACTAGGGAAGGAGCCACCTATAGGCCAGACCGGGGAAGGAGTCACATATAGGCCAGACTGGGGAAGGTGTCACATATAGGCCAGACTGGGGAAGGTGTCACATATAGGCCAGACCGGGGAAGGAGTCACATATAGGCCAGACTTGGGAAGGAGTCACATATAGGCCAGACTGGGGAAGGAGTCACATATAGGCCAGACTGGGGAAGGAGTCACATATCGGCCAGACCGGGGAAGGAGTCACATATAGGCCAGACCGGGGAAGGAGTCACATATAGGCCAGACTGGGGAAGGACTCACATATAGGCCAGACCGGGGAAGGAGTCACATATCGGCCAGACTCGGGAAGGAGTCACATATAGGCCAGACCGGGGATGGAGTCACATATAGGCCAGACTGGGGAAGGAGTCACATATAGGCCAGACTGGGGAATGATTCACATATAGGCCAGACTGGGGAAGGAGTCACATATAGGCCAGACCGGCGAAGGAGACACAAATAGGCCAGACTGGGGAAGGATTCACAAATAGGCCAGACTGGGGAAGGAGTCACTTATAGGCCAGACTGGGGAAGGAGTCACAGATAGGCCAGACTGGTGAAGGAGTCACATATAGGCCAGACTGGGGAAGGAGTCACATATAGGCCAGACTGGGGAAGTAGTCACATATAGGCCAGACTGGGGAAGGAGTCACATATAGGCCAGACTGGGGAAAGAGTCACATATAGGCCAGACCGGGGAAGGAGTCACATATAGGCCAGACTGGGGAAGGAGTCACATATAGGCCAGACTGGGGAAGGAGTCACATATAGGCCAGACTGGGGAAGGAGTCACATATAGGCCAGACTGGGGAAGGAGTCACATATAGGCCAGACTGGGGAAAGAGTCACATATAGGCCAGACCGGGGAAGGAGTCACATATAGGCCAGACTGGGGAAGGAGTCACATATAGGCCAGACTGGGGAAGGAGTCACATATAGGCCAGACTGGGGAAGGAGTCACATATAGGCCAGACTGGGGAAGGAGTCACATATAGGCCAGACTGGGGAAGGAGTCACTTATAGGCCAGACCGGGGAAGGAGTCACATATAGGCCAGACTGGGGAAGGAGTCACATATAGGCCAGACCGTGAAGGAGACACATATAGGCCAGACTGGGGAAGGAGTCACATATAGGCCAGACCGGGGAAGGAGCCACATATAGGCAGGACCGGTGAAGGAGTCACATATAGGCCAGACCGGGGAAGGAGTCACATATAGGCCGGACCGGGGAAGGAGTCACATATAGGCCAGTCCGGGGAAGGAGTCACATATAGGCCAGACTGGTGAAGGAGTCACATATAGGCCAGACTGGGGAAGGAGTCACATATAGGCCAGACTGGGGAAGGAGTCACATATAGGCCAGACTGGGGAAGGAGTCACATATAGGCCAGACTGGGGAAAGAGTCACATATAGGCCAGACCGGGGAAGGAGTCACATATAGGCCAGACTGGGGAAGGAGTCACATATAGGCCAGACTGGGGAAGGAGTCACATATAGGCCAGACTGGGGAAGGAGTCACATATAGGCCAGACAGGGGAAGGAGTCACATTTGGCCAGACCGGGGAAGGAGTCACATATAGGCCAGACTGGGGAAGGAGTCACATATAGGCCAGACTGGAGAAGGAGTAACATATAGGCCAGACTGGGGAAGGAGTCACATATAGGCCAGACCGGGGAAGGAGTCACATATAGGCCAGACTGGGGAAGGAGTCACATATAGGCCAGACCGGGGAAGGAGTCACATATAGGCCAGACTGGGGAAGGAGTCACATATAGGCCAGGCCGGGGAAGGAGACACATATAGGCCAGACTGGGGAAGGAGTCACATATAGGCCAGACCGGGGAAGGAGTCACATATATGCCAGACCGGGGAAGGAGTCACATAAAGGCCAGACCGGGAAAGGAGGCACATAGAGGCCAGACCGGGGAAGGAGTCACATATAGGCCAGACCGGGGAAGGAGTCACATATAGGCCAGACTGGGGAAGGAGTCACAGATAGGCAAGACCGGGGAAGGAGTCACATATAGGCCAGACTGCGGAAGGAGTCACAGATGGGCCAGACTAGGGAAGGAGTCAAAGAGAGGTCAGACCGGGGAAGGAGTCACAGATAGGCCAGACCAAGGAAAGAGTCACATATAGGCCAGACTGGGGAAGGAGTCACTTATAGGCCAGGCTGGGGAAGGAGTCACAGATAGGCCAGACTGGTGAAGGAGTCACATATAGGCCAGACTGGGGAAGGAGTCACATATAGGCCAGACTGGGGAAGGAGTCACATATAGGCCAGACTGGGGAAGGAGTCACACATAGGCCAGACTGCGGACGGAGTCACAGATAGGCCAGACTAGGGAAGGAGTCAAAGATAGGTCAGACCGGGGAAGGAGTCACAGATAGGCCAGACCGGGGAAGGAGTCACATATAGGCCAGACTGGGGAAGGAGTCACATATAGGCCAGACCGGGGAAGGAGTCACATATAGGCCAGACCGGGGAAGGAGTCACATATAGGCCAGACGGGGGAAGGAGTCACATATCAGCCAGACCGGGGAAGGAGTCACATATAGGCCAGACCGGGGAAGGAGTCACATATAGGCCAGACTGGGGAAGGACTCACATATAGGCCAGACCGGGGAAGGAGTCACATATAGGCCAGACTGGGGAAGGAGTGACATATAGGCCAGACTGGGGATGGAGTCACATATAGGTCAGACTGGGGAAGGAGTCACATATAGGCCAGACCGGGGAATGAGTCACATATAGGCCAGACTGGGGAAGGAGTCACATATAGGCCGGACCGGCGAAGGAGACACTAATAGGCCAGACTGGGGAAGGATTCACAAATAGGCCAGACTGGGGAAGGAGTCACATATAGGCCAGACTGGGGAAGGAGTCACATATAGGCCAGACCGGCGAAGGAGACACATATAGCCCAGACTGGGGAAGGAGTCACATTTTGGCCAGACCGGGGAAGGAGTCACATATAGGCCAGACTGGGGAAGGAATCACATATAGGCCAGACTGGGGAAGGAGTCACATGTAGGCCAGACTGGGGAAGGAGTCACATATAGGCCAGTCTGGGGAGGGAGTCACATATAGGTCAGACCGGGGAAGGAGTCACATATAGGCCAGTCTGGGGACGGAGTCACATGTAGGCCAGTCTGGGGAAGGAGTCACTTATAGGTCAGTCCGTGGAAGGAGTCACATATATGTTAGACCGGGGAAGGAGTCACATATAGGCCAGACTGGGGAAGGAGTCTCATATAGGCCAGACCGGGGAAGGAGTCACATATAGCCCAGACTGGGGAAGGAGTCACATATAGGCCAGACCGGGGAAGGAGTCACATATAGGCCAGACTGGGGAAGGAGTCACATAGAGAGCAGACTGGGGAAGGAGTCACATATAGGCCAGACTGGGGAAGGAGTCACATATAGGCCAGACCGGGGAAGGAGTCACATATAGGCCAGACCGGGGAAGGAGTCACATATAGGCCAGACTGGGGAAGGAGTCACATATAGGCCAGACTGGGGAAGGAGCCGCATATCGGCCAGACTGGGGAAGGAGTCACATATCGGCCAGACTGGGGAAGGAGTCACATACAGGCCAGACTGGGGAAGGAATCACATATAGGCCAGACTGGGGAAGGAGTCACAAAAAGGCCAGACTGGGGAAGGAGTCACATATAGGCCAGACTGGGGAAGGAGTCACATATAGGCCAGACTGGGGAAGGAGTCACATACAGGGCAGACTGGGAAGGAGTCACATATAGGCCAGACCAGGGAAGGAGCCACATATTGGCCAGACCGGGGAAGGAGTCACATATAGGCCAGACTGGGGAAGGAGACACATATAGGCCAGACTGGGGAAGGAGTCACATATAGGCCAGACCGGGGAAGGAGTCACAGATAGGCCAGACCGGGGAAGGAGTCACATATAGGCCGGACCGGGGAAGGAGTCACATAAAGGCCAGACCGGGGAAGGAGTCACATATCGGCCAGACCGGGGAAGGAGTCACATATAGGCCAGACTGGGGAAGGAGACACATATAGGCCAGGCCGGGGAAGGAGTCACAGATAGGCCAGACTAGGGAAGGAGTCAAAGATAGGTCAGACCGGGGAAGGAGTCACAGATAGGCCAGACCGGGGAAGGAGTCACATATAGGCCAGACTGGGGAAGGAGTCACTTATAGGCCAGACTGGGGAAGGAGTCACAGATAGGCCAGACTGGTGAAGGAGTCACATATAGGCCAGACTGGGGAAGGAGTCACACATAGGCCAGACTGGGGAAAGAGTCACATATAGGCCAGACCGGGGAAGGAGTCACATATAGGCCAGACTTGGGAAGGAGTCACATATAGGCCAGACTGGGGAAGGAGTCACATATAGGCCAGACTGGGGAAGGAGTCACATATAGGCCAGACTGGGGAAGGAGTCACTTACAGGCCAGACTGGGGAAGGAGTCACAGATAGGCCAGACTGGTGAAGGAGTCACATATAGGCCAGACTGGGGAAGGAGTCACATATAGGCCAGACTGGGGAAGGAGTCACACATAGGCCAGACTGGGGAAAGAGTCACATATAGGCCAGACCGGGGAAGGAGTCACATATAGGCCAGACTTGGGAAGGAGTCACATATAGGCCAGACTGGGGAAGGAGTCACATATAGGCCAGACTGGGGAAGGAGTCACATATAGGCCAGACTGGGGAAGGAGTCACTTATAGGCCAGACTGGGGAAGGAGTCACAGATAGGCCAGCCTGGTGAAGGAGTCACATATAGGCCAGACTGGGGAAGGAGTCACATATAGGCCAGACTGTGGAAGGAGTCACATATAGGCCAGACTGGGGAAGGAGTCACACATAGGCCAGACTGGGGAAAGAGTCACATATAGGCCAGACTGGGGAAGGATTCACATATAGGCCAGACTTGGGAAGGAGTCACATATAGGCCAGACTGGGGAAGGAGTCACATATAGGCCAGACTGGGGAAGGAGTCACATATAGGCCAGACTGGGGAAGGAGTCACATATAGGCCAGACTGGGGAAGGAGTCACATATATGCCAGACTGGGGAAGGATTCACATATAGGCCAGACCGGGGAAGGAGACACATATAGGCCAGACTGGGGAAGGAGTTACATATAGGCCAGACTGGGGAAGGAGTCACATATAGGCCAGACCGGGGAAGGAGTCACATATAGGCCAGACTGGGGAAGGAGTCACATATAGGCCAGACCGGGGAAGGAGTCACATATAGGCCAGACTGGGGAAGGAGTCACATATAGGCCAGACCGGGGAAGGAGACACATATAGGCCAGACTGGGGAAGGAGTCACATATAGGCCAGACCGGGGAAGGAGTCACATATAGGCCAGACTGGGGAAGGAGTCACATATAGGCCAGACTGGAGAAGGGGAAACATATAGGCCAGACTGGGGAAGGAGTCACATATAGGCCAGACCGGGGAAGGAGTCACATATAGGCCAGACTGGGGAAGGAGTAACATATAGGCCAGACTGGGGAAGGAGTCACATATAGGCCAGACCGGGGAAGGAGTCACATATAGGCCAGACTGGGGAAGGAGTCACATATAGGCCAGACCGGGGAAGGAGTCACATATAGGCCAGACTGGGGAAGGAGTCACATATAGGCCAGGCCGGGGAAGGAGACACATATAGGCCAGACTGGGGAAGGAGTCACATATAGGCCAGACCGGGGAAGGAGCCACATATAGGCAGGACCGGGGAAGGAGTCACATATAGGCCAGACCGGGGAAGGAGTCACATATAGTCCGGACCGGGGAAGGAGTCACATATAGGCCAGACCAGGGAAGGAGTCACATATAGGCCGGACCGGGGAAGGAGTCACATATAGGCCAGACCGGGGAAGGAGTCACATATAGGCCGGACCGGGGAAGGAGTCACATATAGGCCGGACCGGGGAAGGAGTCACATATAGGCCAGACCGGGGAAGGAGTCACATATCGGCCAGACCGGGGAAGGAGTCACATATAGGCCAGACTGGGGAAGGAGACACATATAGGCCAGACTGGGGAAGGAGTCACATATAGGCCAGACCGGGGAAGGAGTCACAGATAGGCCAGACCGGGGAAGGAGTCACATATAGGCCAGACCGGGGAAGGAGCCACATATAGGCCAGACCGGGGAAGGAGTCACATATATGCCAGACCGGGGAAGGAGTCACATAAAGGCCAGACCGGGGAAGGAGGCACATATAGGCCAGACCGGGGAAGGAGTCACATATAGGCCAGACCGGGGAAGGAGTCACATATAGGCCAGACTGGGGAAGGAGTCACAGATAGGCAAGACCGGGGAAGGAGTCACATATAGGCCAGACTGCGGAAGGAGTCACAGATAGGCCAGACTAGGGAAGGAGTCAAAGAGAGGTCAGACCGGGGAAGGAGTCACAGATAGGCCAGACCGGGGAAGGAGTCACATATAGGCCAGACTGGGGAAGGAGTCACTTATAGGCCAGGCTGGGGAAGGAGTCACAGATAGGCCAGACTGGTGAAGGAGTCACATATAGGCCAGACTGGGGAAGGAGTCACATATAGGCCAGACTGGGGAAGGAGTCACATATAGGCCAGACTGGGGAAGGAGTCACATATAGGCCAGACTGGGGAAGGAGTCACATATAGGCCAGACTGCGGAAGGAGTCACAGATAGGCCAGACTAGGGAAGGAGTCAAAGATAGGCCAGACTGGGGAAGGAGTCACATATAGGCCAGACTGGGGAAGGAGTCACATATAGGCCAGACTGGGGAAGGAGTCACTTATAGGCCAGACTGGGGAAGGAGTCACATATAGGCCAGACCGGGGAAGGAGTCACATATAGGCCAGACTGGGGAAGGAGACACATATAGGCCAGACTGGGGAAGGAGTCACATATAGGCCAGACCGGGGAAGGAGTCACATATAGGCCAGACTGGGGAAGGAGTCACATATAGGCCAGACCGGGGAAGGAGTCACATATAGGCCAGACTGGGGAAGGAGTCACATATCGGCCAGGCCGGGGAAAGAGACACATATAGGCCAGACTGGGGAAGGAGTCACATATAGGCCAGACCGGGGAAGGAGCCACATATATGCCAGACTGGGGAAGGAGTCACATATAGCCCAGACCAGGGAAGGAGTCACATATAGGCCAGACCGGGGAAGGAGTCACATATAGGCCGGACCGGGGAAGGAGTCACATATAGGCCAGACCGGGGAAGGAGTCACATATAGGCCGGACCGGGGAAGGAGTCACATATAGGCCAGACCGGGGAAGGAGTCACATATAGGCCGGACCGGGGAAGGAGTCACATATCGGCCAGACCGGGGACGGAGTCACATATAGGCCAGACTGGGGAAGGAGACACATATAGGCCAGACTGGGGAAGGAGTCACATATAGGCCAGACCGGGGAGGGAGTCACATATAGGCCAGACCGGGGAAGGAGTCACATATAGGCCAGACCGGGGAAGGAGCCACATATAGGCCAGACCGGGGAAGGAGTCACATATAGGCCGGACCGGGGAAGGAGTCACATATAGGCCAGACCGGGGAAGGAGTCACATATAGGCCAGACCGGGGAAGGAGTCACATATAGGCCAGACCGGCGAAGGAGTCACATATAGGCCAGACCGGGGAAGGAGTCACATATAGGCCGGACCGGGGAAGGAGTCACATATAGACCAGACCGGGGAAGGAGTCACATATAGGCCGGACCGGGGAAGGAGTCACATATAGGCCAGACCGGGGAAGGAGTCACATATCGGCCAGACCGGGGAAGGAGTCACATATAGGCCAGACCAGGGAAGGAGTCACATATCGGCCAGACTGGGGAAGGACTCACATATAGGCCAGACCGGGGAAGGAGTCACATATCGGCCAGACTGGGGAAGGAGTCACATATAGGCCAGACCGGGGATGGAGTCACATATAGGCCAGACTGGGGAAGGAGTCACATATAGGCCAGACTGGGGAATGATTCACATATAGGCCAGACTGGGGAAGGAGTCACATATAGGCCAGACTGCGGAAGGAGTCACAGATAGGCCAGACTAGGGAAGGAGTCATAGATAGGTCAGACCGGGGAAGGAGTCACAGATAGGCCAGACCGGGGAAGGAGTCACATATAGGCCAGACTGGGGAAGGAGTCATGTATAGGCCAGACCGGGGATGGAGTCACATATAGGCCAGACTGGGGAAGGAGTCACAGATAGGCCAGACTAGGGAAGGAGTCAAAGATAGGTCAGACCGGGGAAGGAGTCACAGATAGGCCAGACCGGGGAAGGAGTCACATATAGGCCAGACTGGGGAAGGAGTCACTTATAGGCCAGACTGGGGAAGGAGTCACAGATAGGCCAGACTGGTGAAGGAGTCACATATAGGCCAGACTGGGGAAGGAGTCACATATAGGCCAGACTGGGGAAGGAGTCACATATAGGCCAGACTGGGGAAAGAGTCACATATAGGCCAGACCGGGGAAGGAGTCACATATAGGCCAGACTTGGGAAGGAGTCACATATAGGCCAGACTGGGGAAGGAGTCACATATAGGCCAGACTGGGGAAGGAGTCACATATAGGCCAGACTGGGGAAGGAGTCACATATAGGCCAGACTGGGGAAGGAGTCACATATAGGCCAGACTGGGGAAGGAGTAACATATAGGCCAGACTGGGGAAGGAGTCAGATATAGGCCAGACCGGGGAAGGAGTCACATATAGGCCAGACTGGGGAAGGAGTAACATATAGGCCAGACTGGGGAAGGAGTCACATATAGGCCAGACCGGGGAAGGAGTCACATATAGGCCAGACTGGGGAAGGAGTCACATATAGGCCAGACCGGGGAAGGAGTCACATATAGGCCAGACTGGGGAAGGAGTCACATATCGGCCAGGCCGGGGAAGGAGACACATATAGGCCAGACTGGGGAAGGAGTCACATATAGGCCAGACCGGGGAAGGAGCCACATATATGCCAGACTGGGGAAGGAGTCACATATAGCCCAGACCAGGGAAGGAGTCACATATAGGCCAGACCGGGGAAGGAGTCACATATAGGCCGGACCGGGGAAGGAGTCACATATAGGCCAGACCGGGGAAGGAGTCACATATAGGCCGGACCGGGGAAGGAGTCACATATAGGCCATACCGGGGAAGGAGTCACATATAGGCCGGACCGGGGAAGGAGTCACATATAGGCCAGACCGGGGAAGGAATCACATATAGGCCAGACCGGGGAAGGAGTCACATATCGGCCAGACCGGGGAAGGAGTCACATATAGGCCAGACTGGGGAAGGAGACACATATAGGCCAGACTGGGGAAGGAGTCACATATAGGCCAGACCGGGGAGGGAGTCACATATAGGCCAGACCGGGGAAGGAGTCACATATAGGCCAGACCGGGGAAGGAGCCACATATAGGCCAGACCGGGGAAGGAGTCACATATAGGCCGGACCGGGGAAGGAGTCACATATCGGCCAGACCGGGGAAGGAGTCACATATAGGCCAGACTGGGGAAGGAGACACATATAGGCCAGACTGGGGAAGGAGTCACATATAGGCCAGACCGGGGAGGGAGTCACATATAGGCCAGACCGGGGAAGGAGTCACATATAGGCCAGACCGGGGAAGGAGCCACATATAGGCCAGACCGGGGAAGGAGTCACATATAGGCCGGACCGGGGAAGGAGTCACATATAGGCCAGACCGGGGAAGGAGTCACATATAGGCCGGACCGGGGAAGGAGTCACATATAGGCCAGACCGGCGAAGGAGTCACATATAGGCCGGACCGGGGAAGGAGTCACATATAGGCCGGACCGGGGAAGGAGTCACATATAGGCCAGACTGGGGAAGGACTCACATATAGGCCAGACCGGGGAAGGAGTCACATATCGGCCAGACTGGGGAAGGAGTCACATATAGGCCAGACCGGGGATGGAGTCACATATAGGCCAGACTGGGGAAGGAGTCACATATAGGCCAGACTGGGGAATGATTCACATATAGGCCAGACTGGGGAAGGAGTCACATATAGGCCAGACCGGCGAAGGAGACACAAATAGGCCAGACTGGGGAAGGATTCACAAATAGGCCAGACTGGGGAAGGAGTCACTTATAGGCCAGACTGGGGAAGGAGTCACAGATAGGCCAGACTGGGGAAGTAGTCACATATAGGCCAGACTGGGGAAGGAGTCACATATAGGCCAGACTGGGGAAAGAGTCACATATAGGCCAGACCGGGGAAGGAGTCACATATAGGCCAGACTGGGGAAGGAGTCACATATAGGCCAGACTGGGGAAGGAGTCACATATAGGCCACACTGGGGAAGGAGTCACATATAGGCCAGACTGGGGAAGGAGTCACATATAGGCCAGACTGGGGAAAGAGTCACATATAGGCCAGACCGGGGAAGGAGTCACATATAGGCCAGACTGGGGAAGGAGTCACATATAGGCCAGACTGGGGAAGGAGTCACATATAGGCCAGACTGGGGAAGGAGTCACATATAGGCCAGACTGGGGAAGGAGTCACATATAGGCCAGACTGGGGAAGGAGTCACATATAGGCCAGAGCGGGGAAGGAGTCACATATAGGCCAGGCTGGGGAAGGAGTCACATATAGGCCAGACCGTGAAGGAGACACATATAGGCCAGACTGGGGAAGGAGTCACATATAGGCCAGACCGGGGAAGGAGCCACATATAGGCAGGACCGGTGAAGGAGTCACATATAGGCCAGACCGGGGAAGGAGTCACATATAGGCCGGACCGGGGAAGGAGTCACATATAGGCCAGTCCGGGGAAGGAGTCACATATAGGCCAGACTGGTGAAGGAGTCACATATAGGCCAGACTGGGGAAGGAGTCACATATAGGCCAGACTGGGGAAGGAGTCACATATAGGCCAGACTGGGGAAGGAGTCACATATAGGCCAGACTGGGGAAAGAGTCACATATAGGCCAGACCGGGGAAGGAGTCACATATAGGCCAGACTGGGGAAGGAGTCACATATAGGCCAGACTGGGGAAGGAGTCACATATAGGCCAGACAGGGGAAGGAGTCACATATAGGCCAGACCGGGGAAGGAGTCACATATATGCCAGACTGGGGAAGGAGTCACATATAGGCCAGACTGGAGAAGGAGTAACATATAGGCCAGACTGGGGAAGGAGTCACATATAGGCCAGACCGGGGAAGGAGTCACATATAGGCCAGACTGGGGAAGGAGTCACATATAGGCCAGACCGGGGAAGGAGTCACATATAGGCCAGACTGGGGAAGGAGTCACATATAGGCCAGGCCGGGGAAGGAGACACATATAGGCCAGACTGGGGAAGGAGTCACATATAGGCCAGACCGGGGAAGGAGTCACATATATGACAGACCGGGGAAGGAGTGACATAAAGGCCAGACCGGGAAAGGAGGCACATATAGGCCAGACCGGAGAAGGAGTCACATATAGGCCGGACCGGGGAAGGAGTCACATATAGGCCAGACCGGGGAAGGAGTCACATATCAGCCAGACCGGGGAAGGAGTCACATATAGGCCAGACCGGGGAAGGAGTCACATATAGGCCAGACTGGGGAAGGACTCACATATAGGCCAGACCGGGGAAGGAGTCACATATAGGCCAGACTGGGAAAGGAGTGACATATAGGCCAGACTGGGGATGGAGTCACATATAGGTCAGACTGGGGAAGGAGTCACATATAGGCCAGACCGGGGAATGAGTCACATATAGGCCAGACTGGGGAAGGAGTCACATATAGGCCGGACCGGCGAAGGAGACACTAATAGGCCAGACTGGGGAAGGATTCACAAATAGGCCAGACTGGGGAAGGAGTCACATATAGGCCAGACTGGGGAAGGAGTCACATATAGGCCAGACCGGCGAAGGAGACACATATAGCCCAGACTGGGGAAGGAGTCACATTTTGGCCAGACCGGGGAAGGAGTCACATATAGGCCAGACTGGGGAAGGAATCACATATAGGCCAGACTGGGGAAGGAGTCACATGTAGGCCAGACTGGGGAAGGAGTCACATATAGGCCAGTCTGGGGAGGGAGTCACATATAGGTCAGACCGGGGAAGGAGTCACATATAGGCCAGTCTGGGGACGGAGTCACATGTAGGCCAGTCTGGGGAAGGAGTCACTTATAGGTCAGTCCGTGGAAGGAGTCACATATAGGTTAGACCGGGGAAGGAGTCACATATAGGCCAGACTGGGGAAGGAGTCTCATATAGGCCAGACCGGGGAAGGAGTCACATATAGCCCAGACTGGGGAAGGAGTCACATATAGGCCAGACCGGGGAAGGAGTCACATATAGGCCAGACTGGGGAAGGAGTCACATAGAGAGCAGACTGGGGAAGGAGTCACATATAGGCCAGACTGGGGAAGGAGTCACATATAGGCCAGACCGGGGAAGGAGTCACATATAGGCCAGACCGGGGAAGGAGTCACATATAGGCCAGACTGGGGAAGGAGTCACATATAGGCCAGACTGGGGAAGGAGCCGCATATCGGCCAGACTGGGGAAGGAGTCACATATCGGCCAGACTGGGGAAGGAGTCACATACAGGCCAGACTGCGGAAGGAATCACATATAGGCCAGACTGGGGAAGGAGTCACAAAAAGGCCAGACTGGGGAAGGAGTCACATATAGGCCAGACTGGGGAAGGAGTCACATATAGGCCAGACTGGGGAAGGAGTCACATACAGGGCAGACTGGGAAGGAGTCACATATAGGCCAGACCAGGGAAGGAGCCACATATTGGCCAGACCGGGGAAGGAGTCACATATAGGCCAGACCGGCGAAGGAGTCACATATAGGCCAGACTGGGGAAGGAGTCACAGATAGGCAAGACCGAGGAAGGCGTCACATATAGGCCAGACTGCGGAAGGAGTCACAGATAGGCCAGACTAGGGAAGGAGTCATAGATAGGTCAGACCGGGGAAGGAGTCACAGATAGGCCAGACCGGGGAAGGAGTCACATATAGGCCAGACCGGCGAAGGAGTCACATATAGGTCAGACTGGGGAAGGAGTCACATATAGGCCAGACTTGGGAAGGAGTCACATATAGGCCAGACTGGGGAAGGAGTCACATATAGGCCAGACTGGGGAAGGAGTCACATATATGCCAGACTGGGGAAGGAGTCACATATAGGCCAGACCGGGGAAGGAGTCACATATAGGCCAGACTGGGGAAGGAGTCACATATAGGCCAGACTGGGGAAGGAATCACATATAGGCCAGACCGGGGAAGGTGTCACATATAGGCCAGACCGGGGAAGGAGTCACATATAGGCCAGACTGCAGAAGGAGTCACAGATAGGCCAGACTAGGCAAGGAGTCAAAGATAGGTCAGACCGGGGAAGGAGTCACAGATAGGCCAGACCGGGGAAGGAGTCACATATAGGCCAGACTGGTGAATGAGTCACATATAGGCCAGACTGGGGAAGGAGTGACATATAGGCCAGACTGGGGAAGGAGTCACATATAGCCCAGACTGGGGAAGGAGTCACACATAGGCCAGACTGGGGAAAGAGTCACATATAGGCCAGACCGGGGAAGGAGTCACATATAGGCCAGACTGGGGAAGGAGTCACATATAGGCCAGACTGGGGAAGGAGTCACATATAGGCCAGACTGGGGAAGGAGTCACATATAGGCCAGACTGGGGAAGGAGTCACATATAGGCCAGACTGGGGAAGGAGTCACATATATGCCAGACTGGGGAAGGAGTCACATGTAGGCCAGACCGGGGAAGGAGTCACATATAGGCCAGACTGGGGAAGGAGTCACATATAGGCCAGACTGGGGAAGGAGTCACACATAGGCCAGACTGGGGAAAGAGTCACATATAGGCCAGACCGGGGAAGGAGTCACATATAGGCCAGACTTGGGAAGGAGTCACATATAGGTCAGACTGGGGAAGGAGTCACATATAGGCCAGACTGGGGAAGGAGTCACATATAGGCCAGACCGGGGAAGGAGTCACATATAGGCCAGACTGCGGAAGGAGTCACAGATAGGCCAGACTAGGGAAGGAGTCAAAGATAGGTCAGACCGGGGAAGGAGTCACAGATAGGCCAGACCGGGGAAGGAGTCACATATAGGCCAGACTGGGGAAGGAGTCACTTATAGGCCAGACTGGGGAAGGAGTCACAGATAGGCCAGACTGGTGAAGGAGTCACATATAGGCCAGACTGGGGAAGGAGTCACATATAGGCCAGACTGGGGAAGGAGTCACATATAGGCCAGACCGGGGAAGGAGTCACATATAGGCCAGACTGGGGAAGGAGTCACATATAGGCCAGACTGGGGAAGGAGTCACATATAGGCCAGACTGGGGAAGGAGTCACATATAGGCCAGACTGGGGAAGGAGTCACATATAGGACAGACTGGGGAAGGAGTCACATGTATGCCAGACTGGGGAAGGAGTCACATATAGGCCAGACCGGGGAAGGTGTCACATATAGGCCAGACTGGGGAAGGAGTCACATATAGGCCAGACCGAGGAAGGAGTCACATACAGTTCAGACCGGGGAAGGAGTCACATATAGACCAGACCGGGGAAGGAGTCACATACAGGCCAGACGGGGGAAGGAGTCACATATAGGTCAGACCGGGTAAGGAGTCACATATGGGCCAGACCGGGGAAGGAGTCACATATAGACCAGGATGGGGAAGGAGTCACATGTAGGCCAGACCGGGGAAGGAGTCACATATAGGCCAGACCGAGGAAGGAGTCACATACAGTTCAGACCGGGGAAGGAGTCACATATAGACCAGACCGGGGAAGGAGTCACATACAGGCCAGACGGGGGAAGGAGTCACATATAGGCCAGTCCGGGGAAGGAGTCACATATAGGCCAGACTGGGGAAGCAGTCACATATGGGCCGGACTGGGGAAGGAGTCACATATAGGCCAGACTGGGGAAGGAGTCACATATAGGCCTGACTGGAGAAGGAGTCACATATAGGCCAGACTGGGGAAGGAGTCACATATAGGGCAGGCTGGGGAAGGAGTCACATATTGGCCAGACTGGGGAAGGAGTCACATATAGGCCAGACCGTGGAAGGAGTCACACATAGGTCAGACTGGGGAAGGAATCACATATAGGCCAGACTGGGGAAGGAGTCACATATAGGCCAGGCCGGGGAAGGAGTCACAGATAGGCCAGACCGGGGAAGGAGTCACATATAGGCCAGACTGGGGAAGATGTCACAGATAAGCCAGACCGGGGAAGGAGTCACATATAGGCCAGACCGTGGAAGGAATCACATATAGGCCAGACTGGGGAAGGAGTCACATATAGGCCAGACTGGGGAAGGAGTCACATATAGGCCAGACCGGGGAAGGAGTCACATATAGGCCAGACTGGGGAAGGAATCACATATAGGCCAGACTGGGGATGGAGTCAGATATAGGCCAGTCTGGCGAAGGAGTCACATATAGACCAGACCAGGAAAGGAGTCACATATAGGCCAGACCGGGGAAGGAGTCACATATAGGCCAGACGAGGGAAGGAGTCACATATAGGCCAGACCGGGGAAGGAGTCACATATAGGACAGTCCAGGGAAGGAGCCACATATAGGCCAGACTGGGGAAGGAGTCACATATAGGCCAGACTGGGGAAGGAGTCACATTTAGACTAGAATGGGGAAGGAGTCACATATAGGCCAGACCGGGGAAGGAATCACATATAGGCCAGATCGGGGAAGGAGTCACATTCTCCCCGTGTTTGCGTGGGTTTACTCCGGGTGCTCCGGTTTCCTCTCACAGTCCAAAGATGTGCAGGTTAGGTTGATTGGCTATGATAAATTGACCCTTAGTGTTAGGGGGATTAAATACGTGGGGTTACGGGGATAGGGTGGGATATGTGTTGGTGGAGGGGTTACGAGGATCGGGTGGGATATGTGTCGGTGCAGGCTCGATGGGCCGAAATGGCCTCTATCTGCACTGTGGGGTTTCTGTGATTTCTGTGATTTCTGTGATATAGGCCAGACCAGGGAAGGAGTCACATATAGGCCAGACCGGGTAAGGAGTCAAATACAGGCCAGACTGGGGAAGGAGTCACATATAGGCCAGACTGGGGAAGGAGTCACATATAGGCCAGACTGGGGAAGGAGTCACATATAGGCCAGACCAGGGAAGGAGTCACATATAGGCCAGACCGGGTAAGGAGTCAAATACAGGCCAGACCGGTGAAGGGCTCACATACAGGCCAGACCAGGGAAGGAGTCACATATAGGCCAGTCCGGGGAAGGAGCCACATATAGGCCAGACTGGGGAAGCAATCACTTATAGGCGAGACTGAGGAAGGAGTCACATATTGGGCAGGCTGGGGAAGGAGTCACATATAGGCCAGATTGGGGAAGGAATCACATATAGGCCAGACTGGGGAATTAGTCACATATAGGCCAGACTGGGGAAGGAGACACATATAGGCCAGACTGGGGAAGGAGTCACATATACGCCAGACCGGGGAAGGAGTCACATATAGGCCAGACTGGGGAAGGAGTCACATATAGGCCAGACTGGGGAAGGAGTCACATATAGGTCAGACTGGGGAAGCAGTCACATATAGGCCAGACCGGGGAAGGAATCACATATAGGCCAGACCGGGGAAGGAATCACATATAAGCCAGGCCGGGGAAGGAGTCACATCTAGGCCAGACCGGGGAAGGAGTCACATATAGGCCAGACTGGGGAAGGAGTCACATATAGGACAGACTGGGGATGGAGACACATATGGGCCAGATCGGGGAAGGAGTCACATATAGGCCAGAATGGGGAAGGAGTCACATATAGGCCAGTCCGGGGAAGGAGTCACATATAGGCCAGTCCGGGGAAGCAGTCACATATAGACCAGACCGGGGAAGAAGTCATATATACGCCAGACGGGGGAAGGAGTCACAGAAAGGCCAGACTGGGGAAGGAGTCACATTTAGGCTAGACTGGGGAAGGAGTCACATTTAGGCTAGACTGGGGAAGGAGTCACATATAGGCCAGACTGGAGAAGGAGTCACATATAGGTCAGACTGGGGAAGGAGTCACATATCGGGCAGGCTGGGGAAGGAGTCACATATCGGCCAGACTGGGGAAGGAGTCACATATAGGCCAGACCGGGGAATGAGTCACATATAGGTCAGACTGGGGAAGGAGTCACATATAGGCCAGACTGGGGAAGGAGTCACATATAGGCCAGGCCGGGGAAGGAGTCACAGATAGGCCAGACCGGGGAAGGAGTCACATATAGGCCAGACTGGGGAAGGAGTCACAGATAAGCCAGACCGGGGAAGGAGTCATATATAGGCCAGACCGTGGAAGGAATCACATATAGGCCAGACTGGGGAAGGAGTCACATATAGGCCAGACTGGGGCAGGAGACACATATAGGCCAGACAGGGGAAGGAGTCACATATCGGCCAGCCCGGGAAGGAGTCACATATAGGCCAGACCGGGGAAGGAGTCACATATAGGCCAGACCAGGGAAGGAGTCACATATAGGTCAGACCGGGGAAGGAGCCACATATAGGCCAGACCGGGGAAGGAGTCACATAAAGTTCAGACCGGGTAAGGAGTCACATATGGGCCAGACCGGGGAAGGAGTCACATATAGGCCAGCCCGGGGAAGGAGTCACATATAGGCCTGACCGGGAAGGAGTCACATATAGGCCAGACTGGGGAAGGAGTCACATATGGGCCAGACTCGGGAAGGAGAAACATATAGGCCAGACCGGGGAAGGAGTCACATATAGGCCAGACTGGGGAAGGAGTCACAGAAAGGCCAATTGGGGAAGGAGTCACATATAGGCCAGACCGGGGAAGGAGTCACGTTTAGGGCAGACTGGGGAAGGAGTCACATATAGGCCTTCCAGAGAAGGAGTCACATATAGGCCAGACCGGGGAAGGAGTCACATATAGGCCAGACCGGGGAAGGAGTCACATATAGGCCAGACCGGGGAAGGAGTCACATATAGGTCAGACCGGGCAAGGAGACAAATACAGACCAGACTGGGGAAGGAGTCACATATAGGCCAGACAGGGGAAGGATTCACATACAGGCCAGTCCGGGGAAGGAGGCACATAAAGGCCAGACTGGGGAAGCAGTCACATATAGGCCAGACTGGGGAAGGAGTCACAAAAAAGCCAGACTTGGGAAGGAGTCACATATAGGGCAGGCTGGGGAAGGAGTCACATATAGGCCAGACTGGGGAAGGAGTCACATATAGGCCAGGCCGGGGAAGGAGTCACAGGTAGGCCAGACCGGGGAAGGAGTCACATATAGGCCTGACCGGGAAGGAGTCACATATAGGCCAGACTGGGGAAGGAGTCACATATGGGCCAGACTCGGGAAGGAGAAACATATAGGCCAGACCGGGGAAGGAGTCACATATAGGCCAGACTGGGGAAGGAGTCACAGAAAGGCCAATTGGGGAAGGAGTCACATATAGGCCAGACCGGGGAAGGAGTCACGTTTAGGGCAGACTGGGGAAGGAGTCACATATAGGCCTTCCAGAGAAGGAGTCACATATAGGCCAGACCGGGGAAGGAGTCACATATAGGCCAGACCGGGGAAGGAGTCACATATAGGCCAGACCGGGGAAGGAGTCACATATAGGTCAGACCGGGCAAGGAGACAAATACAGACCAGACTGGGGAAGCAGTCACATATAGGCCAGACTGGGGAAGGAGTCACAAAAAAGCCAGACTTGGGAAGGAGTCACATATAGGGCAGGCTGGGGAAGGAGTCACATATAGGCCAGACTGGGGAAGGAGTCACATATAGGCCAGGCCGGGGAAGGAGTCACAGGTAGGCCAGACCGGGGAAGGAGTCACATATAGGCCAGACTGGGGAAGGAGTCACAGATAAGCCAGACCGGGGAAGGAGTCACATGTAGGCCAGAACGTGGAAGGAATCACATATACGCCAGACCGGGGAAGGAGTCACATATGGGCCAGACCGGGGAAGGAGTCACATATAGGGCACACCGGGGAAGGAGTCACATATAGGCCAGGCCGGGGAAGGAGTCACAGATAGGCCAGACCGGGGAAGGAGTCATATAGGCCAGACTGGGGAAGGAGTCACAAATAAGCCAGACCGGGGAAGGAGTCACATATGGGCCAGACCGGGGAAGGAGTCACATATGGGCCAGACCGCGGAAGGAGTCACATATAGGGCACACCGGGGAAGGAGTCACATATAGGTCAGACCGGGTAAGGAGTCACATATGGGCCAGACCGGGGAAGGAGTCACATATAGGCCAGACCGGGGAAGGAGTCACATATAGGGCACACCGGGGAAGGAGTCACATATAGGTCAGACCGGGTAAGGAGTCACATATGGGCCAGACCGGGGAAGGAGTCACATATAGGCCAGACCGGGGAAGGAGTCACATAAAGGTCAGACCGAGTAAGGAGTCACATATGGGCCAGACTCGGGAAGGAGTAACATATAGGCCAGACCGGGGAAGGAGTCACATATAGGCCAGACTGGGGAAGGAGTCACAGAAAGGCCAATTGTGGAAGGAGTCACATATAGGCCAGACCGGGGAAGGCGTCACATTTAGGCCAGACTCGGGAAGGAGTCACATATAGGCTAGACTGGGGAAGAGTCACAGAAAGGCCAATTGTGGAAGGAGTCACATATAGGCCAGACCGGGGAAGGAGTCACATTTAGGCCAGACTGGGGAAGGAATCACATATCGGCCTTCCAGGGAAAGAGTCACATTTCGGCCAGACCGGGGAAGGAGTCACATATAGGCCAGACCGGGGAAGGAGTCACATATAGGTCAGACTGGGTAAGTGATGCGCTATTAATTACTCATAAAAGACTGAGAGTTAGAAGAGTAACTAAAGGCTTTTATTAACAACAGAATGGAGGTCTGCCTCGCGTGGTCGACCGGTCCAGGATACAAAGGGCTGGGGAGCAGTCACCTTTATACTAGGACCTGTGGGAGGAGTCAGCCGAGGCATGTCCAGGCATGTACACAGTGTTATACAAACAGGACAAACAGGAATACAAACAGTGGTTTACCACAGTAAGGAGTCACATATGGGCCAGACCGGGGAAGGAGTCACATATGGGCCAGACCGGGGAAGGAGTCACATATAGGCCAGACCGGGGAAGGAGTCACATACAGGCCAGACTGGGGAAGGAGTCACATATAGGCCAGTCCGGGGAAGGAGTCACATATAGGCCAGACTGGGGAAGCAGTCACATATGGGCCGGACTGGGGAAGGAGTCACATATAGGCCAGACTGGGGAAGGAGTCACATATAGGCCTGACTGGAGAAGGAGTCACATATAGGCCAGACTGGGGAAGGAGTCACATATAGGGCAGGCTGGGGAAGGAGTCACATATTGGCCAGACTGGGGAAGGAGTCACATATAGGCCAGACCGTGGAAGGAGTCACACATAGGTCAGACTGGGGAAGGAATCACATATAGGCCAGACTGGGGAAGGAGTCACATATAGGCCAGGCCGGGGAAGGAGTCACAGATAGGCCAGACCGGGGAAGGAGTCACATATAGGCCAGACTGGGGAAGGTGTCACAGATAAGCCAGACCGGGGAAGGAGTCACATATAGGCCAGACCGTGGAAGGAATCACATATAGGCCAGACTGGGGAAGGAGTCACATATAGGCGAGACTGGGGTAGGAGACACATATCGGCCAGACAGGGGAAGGAGTCACATATCGGCCAGACCAGGGAAGGAGTCACATATAGGCCAGACCGGGGAAGGAGTCACATATGGGCCAGACCGGGGAAGGAGTCACATATAGGGCACACCGGGGAAGGAGTCACATATAGGCCAGGCCGGGGAAGGAGTCACAGATAGGCCAGACCGGGGAAGGAGTCATATAGGCCAGACTGGGGAAGGAGTCACAAATAAGCCAGACCGGGGAAGGAGTCACATATGGGCCAGACCGGGGAAGGAGTCACATATGGGCCAGACCGCGGAAGGAGTCACATATAGGGCACACCGGGGAAGGAGTCACATATAGGTCAGACCGGGTAAGGAGTCACATATGGGCCAGACCGGGGAAGGAGTCACATATAGGCCAGACCGGGGAAGGAGTCACATATAGGGCACACCGGGGAAGGAGTCACATATAGGTCAGACCGGGTAAGGAGTCACATATGGGCCAGACCGGGGAAGGAGTCACATATAGGCCAGACCGGGGAAGGAGTCACATAAAGGTCAGACCGAGTAAGGAGTCACATATGGGCCAGACTCGGGAAGGAGTAACATATAGGCCAGACCGGGGAAGGAGTCACATATAGGCCAGACTGGGGAAGGAGTCACAGAAAGGCCAATTGTGGAAGGAGTCACATATAGGCCAGACCGGGGAAGGCGTCACATTTAGGCCAGACTCGGGAAGGAGTCACATATAGGCTAGACTGGGGAAGAGTCACAGAAAGGCCAATTGTGGAAGGAGTCACATATAGGCCAGACCGGGGAAGGAGTCACATTTAGGCCAGACTGGGGAAGGAATCACATATCGGCCTTCCAGGGAAAGAGTCACATTTCGGCCAGACCGGGGAAGGAGTCACATATAGGCCAGACCGGGGAAGGAGTCACATATAGGTCAGACTGGGTAAGTGATGCGCTATTAATTACTCATAAAAGACTGAGAGTTAGAAGAGTAACTAAAGGCTTTTATTAACAACAGAATGGAGGTCTGCCTCGCGTGGTCGACCGGTCCAGGATACAAAGGGCTGGGGAGCAGTCACCTTTATACTAGGACCTGTGGGAGGAGTCAGCCGAGGCATGTCCAGGCATGTACACAGTGTTATACAAACAGGACAAACAGGAATACAAACAGTGGTTTACCACAGTAAGGAGTCACATATGGGCCAGACCGGGGAAGGAGTCACATATAGGCCATACTGGGGAAGGAGTCACATATAGGCCAGACCGGGAAGGAGTGACATATAGGCCAGACTGGGGAAGGAGTCATATATGGGACAGACTCGGGAAGGAGTCACATATAGGCCAGACCGGGGAAGGAGTCACATATAGGCCAGACTGGGGAAGGAGTCACAGATAGGCCAATTGGGGAAGGAGTCACATATAGGCCAGTCCGGGGAAGGAGTCACATATGGGCCAGACCGGGGAAGGAGTCACATATGGGCCAGACCGGGGAAGGAGTCACATATAGGCCAGACCGGGGAAGGAGTCACATACAGGCCAGACGGGGGAAGGAGTCACATATAGGCCAGTCCGGGGAAGAAGTCACATATAGGCCAGACTGGGGAAGCAGTCACATATGGGCCGGACTGGGGAAGGAGTCACATATAGGCCAGACTGGGGAAGGAGTCACATATAGGCCTGACTGGAGAAGGAGTCACATATAGGCCAGACTGGGGAAGGAGTCACATATAGGGCAGGCTGGGGAAGGAGTCACATATTGGCCAGACTGGGGAAGGAGTCACATATAGGCCAGACCGTGGAAGGAGTCACACATAGGTCAGACTGGGGAAGGAATCACATATAGGCCAGACTGGGGAAGGAGTCACATATAGGCCAGGCCGGGGAAGGAGTCACAGATAGGCCAGACCGGGGAAGGAGTCACAGATAGGCCAGACTGGGGAAGGTGTCACAGATAAGCCAGACCGGGGAAGGAGTCACATATAGGCCAGACCGTGGAAGGAATCACATATAGGCCAGACTGGGGAAGGAGTCACATATAGGCCAGGCTGGGGAAGGAGTCACATATAGGCCAGACCGTGAAGGAGACACATATAGGCCAGACTGGGGAAGGAGTCACATATAGGCCAGACCGGGGAAGGAGCCACATATAGGCAGGACCGGTGAAGGAGTCACATATAGGCCAGACCGGGGAAGGAGTCACATATAGGCCGGACCGGGGAAGGAGTCACATATAGGCCAGTCCGGGGAAGGAGTCACATATAGGCCAGACTGGTGAAGGAGTCACATATAGGCCAGACTGGGGAAGGAGTCACATATAGGCCAGACTGGGGAAGGAGTCACATATAGGCCAGACTGGGGAAGGAGTCACATATAGGCCAGACTGGGGAAAGAGTCACATATAGGCCAGACCGGGGAAGGAGTCACATATAGGCCAGACTGGGGAAGGAGTCACATATAGGCCAGACTGGGGAAGGAGTCACATATAGGCCAGACAGGGGAAGGAGTCACATATAGGCCAGACCGGGGAAGGAGTCACATATATGCCAGACTGGGGAAGGAGTCACATATAGGCCAGACTGGAGAAGGAGTAACATATAGGCCAGACTGGGGAAGGAGTCACATATAGGCCAGACCGGGGAAGGAGTCACATATAGGCCAGACTGGGGAAGGAGTCACATATAGGCCAGACCGGGGAAGGAGTCACATATAGGCCAGACTGGGGAAGGAGTCACATATAGGCCAGGCCGGGGAAGGAGACACATATAGGCCAGACTGGGGAAGGAGTCACATATAGGCCAGACCGGGGAAGGAGTCACATATATGACAGACCGGGGAAGGAGTGACATAAAGGCCAGACCGGGAAAGGAGGCACATATAGGCCAGACCGGAGAAGGAGTCACATATAGGCCGGACCGGGGAAGGAGTCACATATAGGCCAGACCGGGGAAGGAGTCACATATCAGCCAGACCGGGGAAGGAGTCACATATAGGCCAGACCGGGGAAGGAGTCACATATAGGCCAGACTGGGGAAGGACTCACATATAGGCCAGACCGGGGAAGGAGTCACATATAGGCCAGACTGGGAAAGGAGTGACATATAGGCCAGACTGGGGATGGAGTCACATATAGGTCAGACTGGGGAAGGAGTCACATATAGGCCAGACCGGGGAATGAGTCACATATAGGCCAGACTGGGGAAGGAGTCACATATAGGCCGGACCGGCGAAGGAGACACTAATAGGCCAGACTGGGGAAGGATTCACAAATAGGCCAGACTGGGGAAGGAGTCACATATAGGCCAGACTGGGGAAGGAGTCACATATAGGCCAGACCGGCGAAGGAGACACATATAGCCCAGACTGGGGAAGGAGTCACATTTTGGCCAGACCGGGGAAGGAGTCACATATAGGCCAGACTGGGGAAGGAATCACATATAGGCCAGACTGGGGAAGGAGTCACATGTAGGCCAGACTGGGGAAGGAGTCACATATAGGCCAGTCTGGGGAGGGAGTCACATATAGGTCAGACCGGGGAAGGAGTCACATATAGGCCAGTCTGGGGACGGAGTCACATGTAGGCCAGTCTGGGGAAGGAGTCACTTATAGGTCAGTCCGTGGAAGGAGTCACATATAGGTTAGACCGGGGAAGGAGTCACATATAGGCCAGACTGGGGAAGGAGTCTCATATAGGCCAGACCGGGGAAGGAGTCACATATAGCCCAGACTGGGGAAGGAGTCACATATAGGCCAGACCGGGGAAGGAGTCACATATAGGCCAGACTGGGGAAGGAGTCACATAGAGAGCAGACTGGGGAAGGAGTCACATATAGGCCAGACTGGGGAAGGAGTCACATATAGGCCAGACCGGGGAAGGAGTCACATATAGGCCAGACCGGGGAAGGAGTCACATATAGGCCAGACTGGGGAAGGAGTCACATATAGGCCAGACTGGGGAAGGAGCCGCATATCGGCCAGACTGGGGAAGGAGTCACATATCGGCCAGACTGGGGAAGGAGTCACATACAGGCCAGACTGCGGAAGGAATCACATATAGGCCAGACTGGGGAAGGAGTCACAAAAAGGCCAGACTGGGGAAGGAGTCACATATAGGCCAGACTGGGGAAGGAGTCACATATAGGCCAGACTGGGGAAGGAGTCACATACAGGGCAGACTGGGAAGGAGTCACATATAGGCCAGACCAGGGAAGGAGCCACATATTGGCCAGACCGGGGAAGGAGTCACATATAGGCCAGACCGGCGAAGGAGTCACATATAGGCCAGACTGGGGAAGGAGTCACAGATAGGCAAGACCGAGGAAGGCGTCACATATAGGCCAGACTGCGGAAGGAGTCACAGATAGGCCAGACTAGGGAAGGAGTCATAGATAGGTCAGACCGGGGAAGGAGTCACAGATAGGCCAGACCGGGGAAGGAGTCACATATAGGCCAGACCGGCGAAGGAGTCACATATAGGTCAGACTGGGGAAGGAGTCACATATAGGCCAGACTTGGGAAGGAGTCACATATAGGCCAGACTGGGGAAGGAGTCACATATAGGCCAGACTGGGGAAGGAGTCACATATATGCCAGACTGGGGAAGGAGTCACATATAGGCCAGACCGGGGAAGGAGTCACATATAGGCCAGACTGGGGAAGGAGTCACATATAGGCCAGACTGGGGAAGGAATCACATATAGGCCAGACCGGGGAAGGTGTCACATATAGGCCAGACCGGGGAAGGAGTCACATATAGGCCAGACTGCAGAAGGAGTCACAGATAGGCCAGACTAGGCAAGGAGTCAAAGATAGGTCAGACCGGGGAAGGAGTCACAGATAGGCCAGACCGGGGAAGGAGTCACATATAGGCCAGACTGGTGAATGAGTCACATATAGGCCAGACTGGGGAAGGAGTGACATATAGGCCAGACTGGGGAAGGAGTCACATATAGCCCAGACTGGGGAAGGAGTCACACATAGGCCAGACTGGGGAAAGAGTCACATATAGGCCAGACCGGGGAAGGAGTCACATATAGGCCAGACTGGGGAAGGAGTCACATATAGGCCAGACTGGGGAAGGAGTCACATATAGGCCAGACTGGGGAAGGAGTCACATATAGGCCAGACTGGGGAAGGAGTCACATATAGGCCAGACTGGGGAAGGAGTCACATATATGCCAGACTGGGGAAGGAGTCACATGTAGGCCAGACCGGGGAAGGAGTCACATATAGGCCAGACTGGGGAAGGAGTCACATATAGGCCAGACTGGGGAAGGAGTCACACATAGGCCAGACTGGGGAAAGAGTCACATATAGGCCAGACCGGGGAAGGAGTCACATATAGGCCAGACTTGGGAAGGAGTCACATATAGGTCAGACTGGGGAAGGAGTCACATATAGGCCAGACTGGGGAAGGAGTCACATATAGGCCAGACCGGGGAAGGAGTCACATATAGGCCAGACTGCGGAAGGAGTCACAGATAGGCCAGACTAGGGAAGGAGTCAAAGATAGGTCAGACCGGGGAAGGAGTCACAGATAGGCCAGACCGGGGAAGGAGTCACATATAGGCCAGACTGGGGAAGGAGTCACTTATAGGCCAGACTGGGGAAGGAGTCACAGATAGGCCAGACTGGTGAAGGAGTCACATATAGGCCAGACTGGGGAAGGAGTCACATATAGGCCAGACTGGGGAAGGAGTCACATATAGGCCAGACCGGGGAAGGAGTCACATATAGGCCAGACTGGGGAAGGAGTCACATATAGGCCAGACTGGGGAAGGAGTCACATATAGGCCAGACTGGGGAAGGAGTCACATATAGGCCAGACTGGGGAAGGAGTCACATATAGGACAGACTGGGGAAGGAGTCACATGTATGCCAGACTGGGGAAGGAGTCACATATAGGCCAGACCGGGGAAGGTGTCACATATAGGCCAGACTGGGGAAGGAGTCACATATAGGCCAGACCGAGGAAGGAGTCACATACAGTTCAGACCGGGGAAGGAGTCACATATAGACCAGACCGGGGAAGGAGTCACATACAGGCCAGACGGGGGAAGGAGTCACATATAGGTCAGACCGGGTAAGGAGTCACATATGGGCCAGACCGGGGAAGGAGTCACATATAGACCAGGATGGGGAAGGAGTCACATGTAGGCCAGACCGGGGAAGGAGTCACATATAGGCCAGACCGAGGAAGGAGTCACATACAGTTCAGACCGGGGAAGGAGTCACATATAGACCAGACCGGGGAAGGAGTCACATACAGGCCAGACGGGGGAAGGAGTCACATATAGGCCAGTCCGGGGAAGGAGTCACATATAGGCCAGACTGGGGAAGCAGTCACATATGGGCCGGACTGGGGAAGGAGTCACATATAGGCCAGACTGGGGAAGGAGTCACATATAGGCCTGACTGGAGAAGGAGTCACATATAGGCCAGACTGGGGAAGGAGTCACATATAGGGCAGGCTGGGGAAGGAGTCACATATTGGCCAGACTGGGGAAGGAGTCACATATAGGCCAGACCGTGGAAGGAGTCACACATAGGTCAGACTGGGGAAGGAATCACATATAGGCCAGACTGGGGAAGGAGTCACATATAGGCCAGGCCGGGGAAGGAGTCACAGATAGGCCAGACCGGGGAAGGAGTCACATATAGGCCAGACTGGGGAAGATGTCACAGATAAGCCAGACCGGGGAAGGAGTCACATATAGGCCAGACCGTGGAAGGAATCACATATAGGCCAGACTGGGGAAGGAGTCACATATAGGCCAGACTGGGGAAGGAGTCACATATAGGCCAGACCGGGGAAGGAGTCACATATAGGCCAGACTGGGGAAGGAATCACATATAGGCCAGACTGGGGATGGAGTCAGATATAGGCCAGTCTGGCGAAGGAGTCACATATAGACCAGACCAGGAAAGGAGTCACATATAGGCCAGACCGGGGAAGGAGTCACATATAGGCCAGACGAGGGAAGGAGTCACATATAGGCCAGACCGGGGAAGGAGTCACATATAGGACAGTCCAGGGAAGGAGCCACATATAGGCCAGACTGGGGAAGGAGTCACATATAGGCCAGACTGGGGAAGGAGTCACATTTAGACTAGAATGGGGAAGGAGTCACATATAGGCCAGACCGGGGAAGGAATCACATATAGGCCAGATCGGGGAAGGAGTCACATTCTCCCCGTGTTTGCGTGGGTTTACTCCGGGTGCTCCGGTTTCCTCTCACAGTCCAAAGATGTGCAGGTTAGGTTGATTGGCTATGATAAATTGACCCTTAGTGTTAGGGGGATTAAATACGTGGGGTTACGGGGATAGGGTGGGATATGTGTTGGTGGAGGGGTTACGAGGATCGGGTGGGATATGTGTCGGTGCAGGCTCGATGGGCCGAAATGGCCTCTATCTGCACTGTGGGGTTTCTGTGATTTCTGTGATTTCTGTGATATAGGCCAGACCAGGGAAGGAGTCACATATAGGCCAGACCGGGTAAGGAGTCAAATACAGGCCAGACTGGGGAAGGAGTCACATATAGGCCAGACTGGGGAAGGAGTCACATATAGGCCAGACTGGGGAAGGAGTCACATATAGGCCAGACCAGGGAAGGAGTCACATATAGGCCAGACCGGGTAAGGAGTCAAATACAGGCCAGACCGGTGAAGGGCTCACATACAGGCCAGACCAGGGAAGGAGTCACATATAGGCCAGTCCGGGGAAGGAGCCACATATAGGCCAGACTGGGGAAGCAATCACTTATAGGCGAGACTGAGGAAGGAGTCACATATTGGGCAGGCTGGGGAAGGAGTCACATATAGGCCAGATTGGGGAAGGAATCACATATAGGCCAGACTGGGGAATTAGTCACATATAGGCCAGACTGGGGAAGGAGACACATATAGGCCAGACTGGGGAAGGAGTCACATATACGCCAGACCGGGGAAGGAGTCACATATAGGCCAGACTGGGGAAGGAGTCACATATAGGCCAGACTGGGGAAGGAGTCACATATAGGTCAGACTGGGGAAGCAGTCACATATAGGCCAGACCGGGGAAGGAATCACATATAGGCCAGACCGGGGAAGGAATCACATATAAGCCAGGCCGGGGAAGGAGTCACATCTAGGCCAGACCGGGGAAGGAGTCACATATAGGCCAGACTGGGGAAGGAGTCACATATAGGACAGACTGGGGATGGAGACACATATGGGCCAGACCGGGGAAGGAGTCACATATAGGCCAGAATGGGGAAGGAGTCACATATAGGCCAGTCCGGGGAAGGAGTCACATATAGGCCAGTCCGGGGAAGCAGTCACATATAGACCAGACCGGGGAAGAAGTCATATATACGCCAGACGGGGGAAGGAGTCACAGAAAGGCCAGACTGGGGAAGGAGTCACATTTAGGCTAGACTGGGGAAGGAGTCACATTTAGGCTAGACTGGGGAAGGAGTCACATATAGGCCAGACTGGAGAAGGAGTCACATATAGGTCAGACTGGGGAAGGAGTCACATATCGGGCAGGCTGGGGAAGGAGTCACATATCGGCCAGACTGGGGAAGGAGTCACATATAGGCCAGACCGGGGAATGAGTCACATATAGGTCAGACTGGGGAAGGAGTCACATATAGGCCAGACTGGGGAAGGAGTCACATATAGGCCAGGCCGGGGAAGGAGTCACAGATAGGCCAGACCGGGGAAGGAGTCACATATAGGCCAGACTGGGGAAGGAGTCACAGATAAGCCAGACCGGGGAAGGAGTCATATATAGGCCAGACCGTGGAAGGAATCACATATAGGCCAGACTGGGGAAGGAGTCACATATAGGCCAGACTGGGGCAGGAGACACATATAGGCCAGACAGGGGAAGGAGTCACATATCGGCCAGCCCGGGAAGGAGTCACATATAGGCCAGACCGGGGAAGGAGTCACATATAGGCCAGACCAGGGAAGGAGTCACATATAGGTCAGACCGGGGAAGGAGCCACATATAGGCCAGACCGGGGAAGGAGTCACATAAAGTTCAGACCGGGTAAGGAGTCACATATGGGCCAGACCGGGGAAGGAGTCACATATAGGCCAGCCCGGGGAAGGAGTCACATATAGGCCTGACCGGGAAGGAGTCACATATAGGCCAGACTGGGGAAGGAGTCACATATGGGCCAGACTCGGGAAGGAGAAACATATAGGCCAGACCGGGGAAGGAGTCACATATAGGCCAGACTGGGGAAGGAGTCACAGAAAGGCCAATTGGGGAAGGAGTCACATATAGGCCAGACCGGGGAAGGAGTCACGTTTAGGGCAGACTGGGGAAGGAGTCACATATAGGCCTTCCAGAGAAGGAGTCACATATAGGCCAGACCGGGGAAGGAGTCACATATAGGCCAGACCGGGGAAGGAGTCACATATAGGCCAGACCGGGGAAGGAGTCACATATAGGTCAGACCGGGCAAGGAGACAAATACAGACCAGACTGGGGAAGGAGTCACATATAGGCCAGACAGGGGAAGGATTCACATACAGGCCAGTCCGGGGAAGGAGGCACATAAAGGCCAGACTGGGGAAGCAGTCACATATAGGCCAGACTGGGGAAGGAGTCACAAAAAAGCCAGACTTGGGAAGGAGTCACATATAGGGCAGGCTGGGGAAGGAGTCACATATAGGCCAGACTGGGGAAGGAGTCACATATAGGCCAGGCCGGGGAAGGAGTCACAGGTAGGCCAGACCGGGGAAGGAGTCACATATAGGCCTGACCGGGAAGGAGTCACATATAGGCCAGACTGGGGAAGGAGTCACATATGGGCCAGACTCGGGAAGGAGAAACATATAGGCCAGACCGGGGAAGGAGTCACATATAGGCCAGACTGGGGAAGGAGTCACAGAAAGGCCAATTGGGGAAGGAGTCACATATAGGCCAGACCGGGGAAGGAGTCACGTTTAGGGCAGACTGGGGAAGGAGTCACATATAGGCCTTCCAGAGAAGGAGTCACATATAGGCCAGACCGGGGAAGGAGTCACATATAGGCCAGACCGGGGAAGGAGTCACATATAGGCCAGACCGGGGAAGGAGTCACATATAGGTCAGACCGGGCAAGGAGACAAATACAGACCAGACTGGGGAAGCAGTCACATATAGGCCAGACTGGGGAAGGAGTCACAAAAAAGCCAGACTTGGGAAGGAGTCACATATAGGGCAGGCTGGGGAAGGAGTCACATGTAGGCCAGAACGTGGAAGGAATCACATATAGGCCAGACTGGGGAAGGAGACACATATCGGCCAGACCGGGGAAGGAGTCACATATCGGCCAGACCGGGGAAGGAGTCACATATAGGCCAGACCGGGGTAGGAGTCACATATAGGCCAGACCGGGGAAGGAGTCACATATAGGGCACATCGGGGAAGGAGTCACATATAGGTCAGACCGGGTAAGGAGTCACATATGGGCCAGACCGGGGAAGGAGTCACATATAGGCCAGACCGGGGAAGGAGTCACATATAGGGCACACCGGAGAAGGAGTCACATATAGGTCAGACCGGGTAAGGAGTCACATATGGGCCAGACCGGGGAAGGAGTCACATATAGACCAGGATGGGGAAGGAGTCACATGTAGGCCAGACCGGGGAAGGAGTCACATATAGGCCAGACCGAGGAAGGAGTCACATACAGTTCAGACCGGGGAAGGAGTCACATATAGACCAGACCGGGGAAGGAGTCACATACAGGCCAGACGGGGGAAGGAGTCACATATAGGCCAGTCCGGGGAAGGAGTCACATATAGGCCAGACTGGGGAAGCAGTCACATATGGGCCGGACTGGGGAAGGAGTCACATATAGGCCAGACCGGGGAAGGAGTCACATATAGGGCACACCGGAGAAGGAGTCACATATAGGTCAGACCGGGTAAGGAGTCACATATGGGCCAGACCGGGGAAGGAGTCACATATAGACCAGGATGGGGAAGGAGTCACATGTAGGCCAGACCGGGGAAGGAGTCACATATAGGCCAGACCGAGGAAGGAGTCACATACAGTTCAGACCGGGGAAGGAGTCACATATAGACCAGACCGGGGAAGGAGTCACATACAGGCCAGACGGGGGAAGGAGTCACATATAGGCCAGTCCGGGGAAGGAGTCACATATAGGCCAGACTGGGGAAGCAGTCACATATGGGCCGGACTGGGGAAGGAGTCACATATAGGCCAGACTGGGGAAGGAGTCACATATAGGCCTGACTGGAGAAGGAGTCACATATAGGCCAGACTGGGGAAGGAGTCACATATAGGGCAGGCTGGGGAAGGAGTCACATATTGGCCAGACTGGGGAAGGAGTCACATATAGGCCAGACCGTGGAAGGAGTCACACATAGGTCAGACTGGGGAAGGAATCACATATAGGCCAGACTGGGGAAGGAGTCACATATAGGCCAGGCCGGGGAAGGAGTCACAGATAGGCCAGACCGGGGAAGGAGTCACATATAGGCCAGACTGGGGAAGGTGTCACAGATAAGCCAGACCGGGGAAGGAGTCACATATAGGCCAGACCGTGGAAGGAATCACATATAGGCCAGACTGGGGAAGGAGTCACATATAGGCGAGACTGGGGTAGGAGACACATATCGGCCAGACAGGGGAAGGAGTCACATATCGGCCAGACCAGGGAAGGAGTCACATATAGGCCAGACCGGGGAAGGAGTCACATATGGGCCAGACCGGGGAAGGAGTCACATATAGGGCACACCGGGGAAGGAGTCACATATAGGCCAGGCCGGGGAAGGAGTCACAGATAGGCCAGACCGGGGAAGGAGTCATATAGGCCAGACTGGGGAAGGAGTCACAAATAAGCCAGACCGGGGAAGGAGTCACATATGGGCCAGACCGGGGAAGGAGTCACATATGGGCCAGACCGCGGAAGGAGTCACATATAGGGCACACCGGGGAAGGAGTCACATATAGGTCAGACCGGGTAAGGAGTCACATATGGGCCAGACCGGGGAAGGAGTCACATATAGGCCAGACCGGGGAAGGAGTCACATATAGGGCACACCGGGGAAGGAGTCACATATAGGTCAGACCGGGTAAGGAGTCACATATGGGCCAGACCGGGGAAGGAGTCACATATAGGCCAGACCGGGGAAGGAGTCACATAAAGGTCAGACCGAGTAAGGAGTCACATATGGGCCAGACTCGGGAAGGAGTAACATATAGGCCAGACCGGGGAAGGAGTCACATATAGGCCAGACTGGGGAAGGAGTCACAGAAAGGCCAATTGTGGAAGGAGTCACATATAGGCCAGACCGGGGAAGGCGTCACATTTAGGCCAGACTCGGGAAGGAGTCACATATAGGCTAGACTGGGGAAGAGTCACAGAAAGGCCAATTGTGGAAGGAGTCACATATAGGCCAGACCGGGGAAGGAGTCACATTTAGGCCAGACTGGGGAAGGAATCACATATCGGCCTTCCAGGGAAAGAGTCACATTTCGGCCAGACCGGGGAAGGAGTCACATATAGGCCAGACCGGGGAAGGAGTCACATATAGGTCAGACTGGGTAAGTGATGCGCTATTAATTACTCATAAAAGACTGAGAGTTAGAAGAGTAACTAAAGGCTTTTATTAACAACAGAATGGAGGTCTGCCTCGCGTGGTCGACCGGTCCAGGATACAAAGGGCTGGGGAGCAGTCACCTTTATACTAGGACCTGTGGGAGGAGTCAGCCGAGGCATGTCCAGGCATGTACACAGTGTTATACAAACAGGACAAACAGGAATACAAACAGTGGTTTACCACAGTAAGGAGTCACATATGGGCCAGACCGGGGAAGGAGTCACATATGGGCCAGACCGGGGAAGGAGTCACATATAGGCCAGACCGGGGAAGGAGTCACATACAGGCCAGACTGGGGAAGGAGTCACATATAGGCCAGTCCGGGGAAGGAGTCACATATAGGCCAGACTGGGGAAGCAGTCACATATGGGCCGGACTGGGGAAGGAGTCACATATAGGCCAGACTGGGGAAGGAGTCACATATAGGCCTGACTGGAGAAGGAGTCACATATAGGCCAGACTGGGGAAGGAGTCACATATAGGGCAGGCTGGGGAAGGAGTCACATATTGGCCAGACTGGGGAAGGAGTCACATATAGGCCAGACCGTGGAAGGAGTCACACATAGGTCAGACTGGGGAAGGAATCACATATAGGCCAGACTGGGGAAGGAGTCACATATAGGCCAGGCCGGGGAAGGAGTCACAGATAGGCCAGACCGGGGAAGGAGTCACATATAGGCCAGACTGGGGAAGGTGTCACAGATAAGCCAGACCGGGGAAGGAGTCACATATAGGCCAGACCGTGGAAGGAATCACATATAGGCCAGACTGGGGAAGGAGTCACATATAGGCGAGACTGGGGTAGGAGACACATATCGGCCAGACAGGGGAAGGAGTCACATATCGGCCAGACCAGGGAAGGAGTCACATATAGGCCAGACCGGGGAAGGAGTCACATATGGGCCAGACCGGGGAAGGAGTCACATATAGGGCACACCGGGGAAGGAGTCACATATAGGCCAGGCCGGGGAAGGAGTCACAGATAGGCCAGACCGGGGAAGGAGTCATATAGGCCAGACTGGGGAAGGAGTCACAAATAAGCCAGACCGGGGAAGGAGTCACATATGGGCCAGACCGGGGAAGGAGTCACATATGGGCCAGACCGCGGAAGGAGTCACATATAGGGCACACCGGGGAAGGAGTCACATATAGGTCAGACCGGGTAAGGAGTCACATATGGGCCAGACCGGGGAAGGAGTCACATATAGGCCAGACCGGGGAAGGAGTCACATATAGGGCACACCGGGGAAGGAGTCACATATAGGTCAGACCGGGTAAGGAGTCACATATGGGCCAGACCGGGGAAGGAGTCACATATAGGCCAGACCGGGGAAGGAGTCACATAAAGGTCAGACCGAGTAAGGAGTCACATATGGGCCAGACTCGGGAAGGAGTAACATATAGGCCAGACCGGGGAAGGAGTCACATATAGGCCAGACTGGGGAAGGAGTCACAGAAAGGCCAATTGTGGAAGGAGTCACATATAGGCCAGACCGGGGAAGGCGTCACATTTAGGCCAGACTCGGGAAGGAGTCACATATAGGCTAGACTGGGGAAGAGTCACAGAAAGGCCAATTGTGGAAGGAGTCACATATAGGCCAGACCGGGGAAGGAGTCACATTTAGGCCAGACTGGGGAAGGAATCACATATCGGCCTTCCAGGGAAAGAGTCACATTTCGGCCAGACCGGGGAAGGAGTCACATATAGGCCAGACCGGGGAAGGAGTCACATATAGGTCAGACTGGGTAAGTGATGCGCTATTAATTACTCATAAAAGACTGAGAGTTAGAAGAGTAACTAAAGGCTTTTATTAACAACAGAATGGAGGTCTGCCTCGCGTGGTCGACCGGTCCAGGATACAAAGGGCTGGGGAGCAGTCACCTTTATACTAGGACCTGTGGGAGGAGTCAGCCGAGGCATGTCCAGGCATGTACACAGTGTTATACAAACAGGACAAACAGGAATACAAACAGTGGTTTACCACAGTAAGGAGTCACATATGGGCCAGACCGGGGAAGGAGTCACATATAGGCCATACTGGGGAAGGAGTCACATATAGGCCAGACCGGGAAGGAGTGACATATAGGCCAGACTGGGGAAGGAGTCATATATGGGACAGACTCGGGAAGGAGTCACATATAGGCCAGACCGGGGAAGGAGTCACATATAGGCCAGACTGGGGAAGGAGTCACAGATAGGCCAATTGGGGAAGGAGTCACATATAGGCCAGTCCGGGGAAGGAGTCACATATGGGCCAGACCGGGGAAGGAGTCACATATGGGCCAGACCGGGGAAGGAGTCACATATAGGCCAGACCGGGGAAGGAGTCACATACAGGCCAGACGGGGGAAGGAGTCACATATAGGCCAGTCCGGGGAAGAAGTCACATATAGGCCAGACTGGGGAAGCAGTCACATATGGGCCGGACTGGGGAAGGAGTCACATATAGGCCAGACTGGGGAAGGAGTCACATATAGGCCTGACTGGAGAAGGAGTCACATATAGGCCAGACTGGGGAAGGAGTCACATATAGGGCAGGCTGGGGAAGGAGTCACATATTGGCCAGACTGGGGAAGGAGTCACATATAGGCCAGACCGTGGAAGGAGTCACACATAGGTCAGACTGGGGAAGGAATCACATATAGGCCAGACTGGGGAAGGAGTCACATATAGGCCAGGCCGGGGAAGGAGTCACAGATAGGCCAGACCGGGGAAGGAGTCACAGATAGGCCAGACTGGGGAAGGTGTCACAGATAAGCCAGACCGGGGAAGGAGTCACATATAGGCCAGACCGTGGAAGGAATCACATATAGGCCAGACTGGGGAAGGAGTCACATATAGGCGAGACTGGGGTAGGAGACACATATCGGCCAGACAGGGGAAGGAGTCACATATCGGCCAGACCAGGGAAGGAGTCACATATAGGCCAGACCGGGGAAGGAGTCACATATGGGCCAGACCGGGGAAGGAGTCACATATAGGGCACACCGGGGAAGGAGTCACATATAGGCCAGACCGGGGAAGGAGTCACATATGGGCCAGACCGGGGAAGGAGTCACATATAGGCCAGACCGGGGAAGGAGTCACATATAGGTCAGACCGGGTAAGGAGTCACATATGGGCCAGACCGGGGAAGGAGTCACATATAGACCAGGTTGGGGAAGGAGTCACATGTAGGCCAGACCGGGGAAGGAGTCACATATAGGCCAGACCGAGGAAGGAGTCACATACAGTTCAGACCGGGGAAGCAGTCACATATAGGACAGACCGGGGAAGGAGTCACATATAGACCAGACCGGGGAAGGAGTCACATACAGGCCAGACGGGGGAAGGAGTCACATATAGGCCAGTCCAGGGAAGGAGTCACATATAGGCCAGACTGGGGAAGCAGTCACATATAGGCCGGACTTGGGAAGGAGTCACATATAGGCCAGACTGGGGAAGGAGTCACATATAGGCCTGACTGGAGAAGGAGTCACATATAGGCCAGACTGGGGAAGGAGTCACATATAGGGCAGGCTGGGGAAGGAGTCACATATTGGCCAGACTGGGGAAGGAGTCACATATAGGCCAGACCGGGGAAGGAGTCACATATAGGCCAGACCGGGGAAGGAGTCACATATAGGCCAGACTGCGGAAGGAGTCACAGATAGGCCAGACTAGGGAAGGAGTCAAAGATAGGTCAGACCGGGGAAGGAGTCACAGATAGGCCAGACCGGGGAAGGAGTCACATATAGGCCAGACTGGGGAAGGAGTCACTTATAGGCCAGACTGGGGAAGGAGTCACAGATAGGCCAGACTGGTGAAGGAGTCACATATAGGCCAGACTGGGGAAGGAGTCACATATAGGCCAGACTGGGGAAGGAGTCACATATAGGCCAGACCGGGGAAGGAGTCACATATAGGCCAGACTGGGGAAGGAGCCACATACAGGCCAGTCTGGGGAAGGAGTCACATATAGGCCAGACTGGGGAAGGAGTCACATATAGGCCAGACTGGGGAAGGAGTCACATATAGGCCAGACTGGGGAAGGAGTCACATATATGCCAGACTGGGGAAGGAGTCACATATAGGCCAGACCGGGGAAGGAGTCACATATAGGCCAGACTGGGGAAGGAGTCACATATAGGCCAGACTGGGGAAGGATTCACATATAGGCCAGACCGGGGAAGGAGTCACATATAGGCCAGACTGGGGAAGGAGTCACATATAGGCCAGACTGGAGAAGGAGTAACATATAGGCCAGACTGGGGAAGGAGTCACATATAGGCCAGACCGGGGAAGGAGTCACATATAGGCCAGACTGGGGAAGGAGTCACATATAGGCCAGACTGGGGAAGGAGTCACATATAGGCCAGACCGGGGAATGAGTCACATATAGGCCAGACTGGGGAAGGAGTCACATATAGGCCGGACCGGCGAAGGAGACACAAATAGGCCAGACTGGGGAAGGATTCACAAATAGGCCAGACTGGGGAAGGAGTCACATATAGGCCAGACTGGGGAAGGAGTCACATATAGGCCAGACCGGCGAAGGAGACACATATAGCCCAGACTGGGGAAGGAGACACATATAGACCAGACTGGGGAAGGAGGCACAAAAAGGCCAGACTGGGGAAGGAGTCACATATAGACCAGACTGGGGAAGGAGTCACATATAGACCAGACTGGGGAAGGAGTCACATATAGGCCAGACTGGGGAAGGAGTCACATATAGGCCAGACTGGGGAAGGAGCCGCATATAGGCCAGACTGGGGAAGGAGTCACATATAGGCCAGACTGGGGAAGGAGTCACATACAGGCCAGACTGGGGAAGGAATCACATATAGGCCAGACTAAAGAAGGAGTCACATATAGGCCAGACTGGGGAAGGAGTCACATATAGGCCAGACTGCGGAAGGAGTCACATATAGGCCAGACTGGGGAAGGAGTCACATACAGGCCAGACTGGGAAGGAGTCACATATAGGCCAGACCAGGGAAGGAGTCACAGATAGGCCAGACCGGGGAAGGAGTCACATATAGGCCAGACCGGGGAAGGAGCCACATATAGGCCAGACCGGGGAAGGAGTCACATATATGCCAGACCAGGGAAGGAGTCACATAAAGGCCAGATCGGGGAAGGAGCCACATATTGGCCAGACCGGGGAAGGAGTCACATATAGGCCAGACCGGCGAAGGAGTCACATATAGGCCAGACTGGGGAAGGAGTCACAGATAGGAAAGACCGGGGAAGGCGTCACATATAGGCCAGACTGCGGAAGGAGTCACAGATGGGCCAGACTAGGGAAGGAGTCATAGATAGGTCAGACCGGGGAAGGAGTCACAGATAGGCCAGACCGGGGAAGGAGTCACATATAGGCCAGACTGGGGAAGGAGTCACTTATAGGCCAGACTGGGGAAGGAGTCACAGATAGGCCAGACTGGTGAAGGAGTCACATATAGGCCAGACTGGGGAAGGAGTCACAGATAGGCCAGACTGGGGAAGGAGTCACATATAGGCCAGACTGGGGAAGGAGTCACATATAGGCCAGACCGGGGAAGGAGTCACAGATAGGCCAGACCGGGGAAGGAGTCACATATAGGCCGGACCGGGGAAGGAGTCACATAAAGGCCAGACCGGGGAAGGAGTCACATATCGGCCAGACCGGGGAAGGAGTCACATATAGGCCAGACTGGGGAAGGAGGCACATATAGGCCAGACCGGGGAAGGAGTCACATATCGGCCAGACCGGGGAAGGAGTCACATATAGGCCAGACTGGGGAAGGAGACACATATAGGCCAGACTGGGGAAGGAGTCACATATAGGCCAGACCGGGGAAGGAGTCACAGATAGGCCAGACCGGGGAAGGAGTCACATATAGGCCGGACCGGGGAAGGAGTCACATAAAGGCCAGACCGGGGAAGGAGTCACATATCGGCCAGACCGGGGAAGGAGTCACATATAGGCCAGACTGGGGAAGGAGACACATATAGGCCAGGCCGGGGAAGGAGTCACAGATAGGCCAGACTAGGGAAGGAGTCAAAGATAGGTCAGACCGGGGAAGGAGTCACAGATAGGCCAGACCGGGGAAGGAGTCACATATAGGCCAGACTGGGGAAGGAGTCACTTATAGGCCAGACTGGGGAAGGAGTCACAGATAGGCCAGACTGGTGAAGGAGTCACATATAGGCCAGACTGGGGAAGGAGTCACACATAGGCCAGACTGGGGAAAGAGTCACATATAGGCCAGACCGGGGAAGGAGTCACATATAGGCCAGACTTGGGAAGGAGTCACATATAGGCCAGACTGGGGAAGGAGTCACATATAGGCCAGACTGGGGAAGGAGTCACATATAGGCCAGACTGGGGAAGGAGTCACTTACAGGCCAGACTGGGGAAGGAGTCACAGATAGGCCAGACTGGGGAAAGAGTCACATATAGGCCAGACCGGGGAAGGAGTAACATATAGGCCAGACTGGGGAAGGAGTCACTTATAGGCCAGACTGGGGAAGGAGTCACAGATAGGCCAGCCTGGTGAAGGAGTCACATATAGGCCAGACTGGGGAAGGAGTCACATATAGGCCAGACTGTGGAAGGAGTCACATATAGGCCAGACTGGGGAAGGAGTCACACATAGGCCAGACTGGGGAAAGAGTCACATATAGGCCAGACTGGGGAAGGATTCACATATAGGCCAGACTTGGGAAGGAGTCACATATAGGCCAGACTGGGGAAGGAGTCACATATAGGCCAGACTGGGGAAGGAGTCACATATAGGCCAGACTGGGGAAGGAGTCACATATAGGCCAGACTGGGGAAGGAGTCACATATATGCCAGACTGGGGAAGGATTCACATATAGGCCAGACCGGGGAAGGAGACACATATAGGCCAGACTGGGGAAGGAGTTACATATAGGCCAGACTGGGGAAGGAGTCACATATAGGCCAGACCGGGGAAGGAGTCACATATAGGCCAGACTGGGGAAGGAGTCACATATAGGCCAGACCGGGGAAGGAGTCACATATAGGCCAGACTGGGGAAGGAGTCACATATAGGCCAGACCGGGGAAGGAGACACATATAGGCCAGACTGGGGAAGGAGTCACATATAGGCCAGACCGGGGAAGGAGTCACATATAGGCCAGACTGGGGAAGGAGTCACATATAGGCCAGACTGGAGAAGGGGAAACATATAGGCCAGACTGGGGAAGGAGTCACATATAGGCCAGACCGGGGAAGGAGTCACATATAGGCCAGACTGGGGAAGGAGTAACATATAGGCCAGACTGGGGAAGGAGTCACATATAGGCCAGACCGGGGAAGGAGTCACATATAGGCCAGACTGGGGAAGGAGTCACATATAGGCCAGACCGGGGAAGGAGTCACATATAGGCCAGACTGGGGAAGGAGTCACATATAGGCCAGGCCGGGGAAGGAGACACATATAGGCCAGACTGGGGAAGGAGTCACATATAGGCCAGACCGGGGAAGGAGCCACATATAGGCAGGACCGGGGAAGGAGTCACATATAGGCCAGACCGGGGAAGGAGTCACATATAGTCCGGACCGGGGAAGGAGTCACATATAGGCCAGACCAGGGAAGGAGTCACATATAGGCCGGACCGGGGAAGGAGTCACATATAGGCCAGACCGGGGAAGGAGTCACATATAGGCCGGACCGGGGAAGGAGTCACATATAGGCCGGACCGGGGAAGGAGTCACATATAGGCCAGACCGGGGAAGGAGTCACATATCGGCCAGACCGGGGAAGGAGTCACATATAGGCCAGACTGGGGAAGGAGACACATATAGGCCAGACTGGGGAAGGAGTCACATATAGGCCAGACCGGGGAAGGAGTCACAGATAGGCCAGACCGGGGAAGGAGTCACATATAGGCCAGACCGGGGAAGGAGCCACATATAGGCCAGACCGGGGAAGGAGTCACATATATGCCAGACCGGGGAAGGAGTCACATAAAGGCCAGACCGGGGAAGGAGGCACATATAGGCCAGACCGGGGAAGGAGTCACATATAGGCCAGACCGGGGAAGGAGTCACATATAGGCCAGACTGGGGAAGGAGTCACAGATAGGCAAGACCGGGGAAGGAGTCACATATAGGCCAGACTGCGGAAGGAGTCACAGATAGGCCAGACTAGGGAAGGAGTCAAAGAGAGGTCAGACCGGGGAAGGAGTCACAGATAGGCCAGACCGGGGAAGGAGTCACATATAGGCCAGACTGGGGAAGGAGTCACTTATAGGCCAGGCTGGGGAAGGAGTCACAGATAGGCCAGACTGGTGAAGGAGTCACATATAGGCCAGACTGGGGAAGGAGTCACATATAGGCCAGACTGGGGAAGGAGTCACATATAGGCCAGACTGGGGAAGGAGTCACATATAGGCCAGACTGGGGAAGGAGTCACATATAGGCCAGACTGCGGAAGGAGTCACAGATAGGCCAGACTAGGGAAGGAGTCAAAGATAGGCCAGACTGGGGAAGGAGTCACATATAGGCCAGACTGGGGAAGGAGTCACATATAGGCCAGACTGGGGAAGGAGTCACTTATAGGCCAGACTGGGGAAGGAGTCACATATAGGCCAGACCGGGGAAGGAGTCACATATAGGCCAGACTGGGGAAGGAGACACATATAGGCCAGACTGGGGAAGGAGTCACATATAGGCCAGACCGGGGAAGGAGTCACATATAGGCCAGACTGGGGAAGGAGTCACATATAGGCCAGACCGGGGAAGGAGTCACATATAGGCCAGACTGGGGAAGGAGTCACATATCGGCCAGGCCGGGGAAAGAGACACATATAGGCCAGACTGGGGAAGGAGTCACATATAGGCCAGACCGGGGAAGGAGCCACATATATGCCAGACTGGGGAAGGAGTCACATATAGCCCAGACCAGGGAAGGAGTCACATATAGGCCAGACCGGGGAAGGAGTCACATATAGGCCGGACCGGGGAAGGAGTCACATATAGGCCAGACCGGGGAAGGAGTCACATATAGGCCGGACCGGGGAAGGAGTCACATATAGGCCAGACCGGGGAAGGAGTCACATATAGGCCGGACCGGGGAAGGAGTCACATATCGGCCAGACCGGGGACGGAGTCACATATAGGCCAGACTGGGGAAGGAGACACATATAGGCCAGACTGGGGAAGGAGTCACATATAGGCCAGACCGGGGAGGGAGTCACATATAGGCCAGACCGGGGAAGGAGTCACATATAGGCCAGACCGGGGAAGGAGCCACATATAGGCCAGACCGGGGAAGGAGTCACATATAGGCCGGACCGGGGAAGGAGTCACATATAGGCCAGACCGGGGAAGGAGTCACATATAGGCCAGACCGGGGAAGGAGTCACATATAGGCCAGACCGGCGAAGGAGTCACATATAGGCCAGACCGGGGAAGGAGTCACATATAGGCCGGACCGGGGAAGGAGTCACATATAGACCAGACCGGGGAAGGAGTCACATATAGGCCGGACCGGGGAAGGAGTCACATATAGGCCAGACCGGGGAAGGAGTCACATATCGGCCAGACCGGGGAAGGAGTCACATATAGGCCAGACCAGGGAAGGAGTCACATATAGGCCAGACTGGGGAAGGACTCACATATAGGCCAGACCGGGGAAGGAGTCACATATCGGCCAGACTGGGGAAGGAGTCACATATAGGCCAGACCGGGGATGGAGTCACATATAGGCCAGACTGGGGAAGGAGTCACATATAGGCCAGACTGGGGAATGATTCACATATAGGCCAGACTGGGGAAGGAGTCACATATAGGCCAGACTGCGGAAGGAGTCACAGATAGGCCAGACTAGGGAAGGAGTCATAGATAGGTCAGACCGGGGAAGGAGTCACAGATAGGCCAGACCGGGGAAGGAGTCACATATAGGCCAGACTGGGGAAGGAGTCATGTATAGGCCAGACCGGGGATGGAGTCACATATAGGCCAGACTGGGGAAGGAGTCACAGATAGGCCAGACTAGGGAAGGAGTCAAAGATAGGTCAGACCGGGGAAGGAGTCACAGATAGGCCAGACCGGGGAAGGAGTCACATATAGGCCAGACTGGGGAAGGAGTCACTTATAGGCCAGACTGGGGAAGGAGTCACAGATAGGCCAGACTGGTGAAGGAGTCACATATAGGCCAGACTGGGGAAGGAGTCACATATAGGCCAGACTGGGGAAGGAGTCACATATAGGCCAGACTGGGGAAAGAGTCACATATAGGCCAGACCGGGGAAGGAGTCACATATAGGCCAGACTTGGGAAGGAGTCACATATAGGCCAGACTGGGGAAGGAGTCACATATAGGCCAGACTGGGGAAGGAGTCACATATAGGCCAGACTGGGGAAGGAGTCACATATAGGCCAGACTGGGGAAGGAGTCACATATAGGCCAGACTGGGGAAGGAGTAACATATAGGCCAGACTGGGGAAGGAGTCAGATATAGGCCAGACCGGGGAAGGAGTCACATATAGGCCAGACTGGGGAAGGAGTAACATATAGGCCAGACTGGGGAAGGAGTCACATATAGGCCAGACCGGGGAAGGAGTCACATATAGGCCAGACTGGGGAAGGAGTCACATATAGGCCAGACCGGGGAAGGAGTCACATATAGGCCAGACTGGGGAAGGAGTCACATATCGGCCAGGCCGGGGAAGGAGACACATATAGGCCAGACTGGGGAAGGAGTCACATATAGGCCAGACCGGGGAAGGAGCCACATATATGCCAGACTGGGGAAGGAGTCACATATAGCCCAGACCAGGGAAGGAGTCACATATAGGCCAGACCGGGGAAGGAGTCACATATAGGCCGGACCGGGGAAGGAGTCACATATAGGCCAGACCGGGGAAGGAGTCACATATAGGCCGGACCGGGGAAGGAGTCACATATAGGCCATACCGGGGAAGGAGTCACATATAGGCCGGACCGGGGAAGGAGTCACATATAGGCCAGACCGGGGAAGGAATCACATATAGGCCAGACCGGGGAAGGAGTCACATATCGGCCAGACCGGGGAAGGAGTCACATATAGGCCAGACTGGGGAAGGAGACACATATAGGCCAGACTGGGGAAGGAGTCACATATAGGCCAGACCGGGGAGGGAGTCACATATAGGCCAGACCGGGGAAGGAGTCACATATAGGCCAGACCGGGGAAGGAGCCACATATAGGCCAGACCGGGGAAGGAGTCACATATAGGCCGGACCGGGGAAGGAGTCACATATCGGCCAGACCGGGGAAGGAGTCACATATAGGCCAGACTGGGGAAGGAGACACATATAGGCCAGACTGGGGAAGGAGTCACATATAGGCCAGACCGGGGAGGGAGTCACATATAGGCCAGACCGGGGAAGGAGTCACATATAGGCCAGACCGGGGAAGGAGCCACATATAGGCCAGACCGGGGAAGGAGTCACATATAGGCCGGACCGGGGAAGGAGTCACATATAGGCCAGACCGGGGAAGGAGTCACATATAGGCCGGACCGGGGAAGGAGTCACATATAGGCCAGACCGGCGAAGGAGTCACATATAGGCCGGACCGGGGAAGGAGTCACATATAGGCCGGACCGGGGAAGGAGTCACATATAGGCCAGACTGGGGAAGGACTCACATATAGGCCAGACCGGGGAAGGAGTCACATATCGGCCAGACTGGGGAAGGAGTCACATATAGGCCAGACCGGGGATGGAGTCACATATAGGCCAGACTGGGGAAGGAGTCACATATAGGCCAGACTGGGGAATGATTCACATATAGGCCAGACTGGGGAAGGAGTCACATATAGGCCAGACCGGCGAAGGAGACACAAATAGGCCAGACTGGGGAAGGATTCACAAATAGGCCAGACTGGGGAAGGAGTCACTTATAGGCCAGACTGGGGAAGGAGTCACAGATAGGCCAGACTGGGGAAGTAGTCACATATAGGCCAGACTGGGGAAGGAGTCACATATAGGCCAGACTGGGGAAAGAGTCACATATAGGCCAGACCGGGGAAGGAGTCACATATAGGCCAGACTGGGGAAGGAGTCACATATAGGCCAGACTGGGGAAGGAGTCACATATAGGCCACACTGGGGAAGGAGTCACATATAGGCCAGACTGGGGAAGGAGTCACATATAGGCCAGACTGGGGAAAGAGTCACATATAGGCCAGACCGGGGAAGGAGTCACATATAGGCCAGACTGGGGAAGGAGTCACATATAGGCCAGACTGGGGAAGGAGTCACATATAGGCCAGACTGGGGAAGGAGTCACATATAGGCCAGACTGGGGAAGGAGTCACATATAGGCCAGACTGGGGAAGGAGTCACATATAGGCCAGAGCGGGGAAGGAGTCACATATAGGCCAGGCTGGGGAAGGAGTCACATATAGGCCAGACCGTGAAGGAGACACATATAGGCCAGACTGGGGAAGGAGTCACATATAGGCCAGACCGGGGAAGGAGCCACATATAGGCAGGACCGGTGAAGGAGTCACATATAGGCCAGACCGGGGAAGGAGTCACATATAGGCCGGACCGGGGAAGGAGTCACATATAGGCCAGTCCGGGGAAGGAGTCACATATAGGCCAGACTGGTGAAGGAGTCACATATAGGCCAGACTGGGGAAGGAGTCACATATAGGCCAGACTGGGGAAGGAGTCACATATAGGCCAGACTGGGGAAGGAGTCACATATAGGCCAGACTGGGGAAAGAGTCACATATAGGCCAGACCGGGGAAGGAGTCACATATAGGCCAGACTGGGGAAGGAGTCACATATAGGCCAGACTGGGGAAGGAGTCACATATAGGCCAGACAGGGGAAGGAGTCACATATAGGCCAGACCGGGGAAGGAGTCACATATATGCCAGACTGGGGAAGGAGTCACATATAGGCCAGACTGGAGAAGGAGTAACATATAGGCCAGACTGGGGAAGGAGTCACATATAGGCCAGACCGGGGAAGGAGTCACATATAGGCCAGACTGGGGAAGGAGTCACATATAGGCCAGACCGGGGAAGGAGTCACATATAGGCCAGACTGGGGAAGGAGTCACATATAGGCCAGGCCGGGGAAGGAGACACATATAGGCCAGACTGGGGAAGGAGTCACATATAGGCCAGACCGGGGAAGGAGTCACATATATGACAGACCGGGGAAGGAGTGACATAAAGGCCAGACCGGGAAAGGAGGCACATATAGGCCAGACCGGAGAAGGAGTCACATATAGGCCGGACCGGGGAAGGAGTCACATATAGGCCAGACCGGGGAAGGAGTCACATATCAGCCAGACCGGGGAAGGAGTCACATATAGGCCAGACCGGGGAAGGAGTCACATATAGGCCAGACTGGGGAAGGACTCACATATAGGCCAGACCGGGGAAGGAGTCACATATAGGCCAGACTGGGAAAGGAGTGACATATAGGCCAGACTGGGGATGGAGTCACATATAGGTCAGACTGGGGAAGGAGTCACATATAGGCCAGACCGGGGAATGAGTCACATATAGGCCAGACTGGGGAAGGAGTCACATATAGGCCGGACCGGCGAAGGAGACACTAATAGGCCAGACTGGGGAAGGATTCACAAATAGGCCAGACTGGGGAAGGAGTCACATATAGGCCAGACTGGGGAAGGAGTCACATATAGGCCAGACCGGCGAAGGAGACACATATAGCCCAGACTGGGGAAGGAGTCACATTTTGGCCAGACCGGGGAAGGAGTCACATATAGGCCAGACTGGGGAAGGAATCACATATAGGCCAGACTGGGGAAGGAGTCACATGTAGGCCAGACTGGGGAAGGAGTCACATATAGGCCAGTCTGGGGAGGGAGTCACATATAGGTCAGACCGGGGAAGGAGTCACATATAGGCCAGTCTGGGGACGGAGTCACATATAGGTCAGTCCGTGGAAGGAGTCACATATAGGTTAGACCGGGGAAGGAGTCACATATAGGCCAGACTGGGGAAGGAGTCTCATATAGGCCAGACCGGGGAAGGAGTCACATATAGCCCAGACTGGGGAAGGAGTCACATATAGGCCAGACCGGGGAAGGAGTCACATATAGGCCAGACTGGGGAAGGAGTCACATAGAGAGCAGACTGGGGAAGGAGTCACATATAGGCCAGACTGGGGAAGGAGTCACATATAGGCCAGACCGGGGAAGGAGTCACATATAGGCCAGACCGGGGAAGGAGTCACATATAGGCCAGACTGGGGAAGGAGTCACATATAGGCCAGACTGGGGAAGGAGCCGCATATCGGCCAGACTGGGGAAGGAGTCACATATCGGCCAGACTGGGGAAGGAGTCACATACAGGCCAGACTGCGGAAGGAATCACATATAGGCCAGACTGGGGAAGGAGTCACAAAAAGGCCAGACTGGGGAAGGAGTCACATATAGGCCAGACTGGGGAAGGAGTCACATATAGGCCAGACTGGGGAAGGAGTCACATACAGGGCAGACTGGGAAGGAGTCACATATAGGCCAGACCAGGGAAGGAGCCACATATTGGCCAGACCGGGGAAGGAGTCACATATAGGCCAGACCGGCGAAGGAGTCACATATAGGCCAGAGTGGGGAAGGAGTCACAGATAGGCAAGACCGAGGAAGGCGTCACATATAGGCCAGACTGCGGAAGGAGTCACAGATAGGCCAGACTAGGGAAGGAGTCATAGATAGGTCAGACCGGGGAAGGAGTCACAGATAGGCCAGACCGGGGAAGGAGTCACATATAGGCCAGACCGGCGAAGGAGTCACATATAGGTCAGACTGGGGAAGGAGTCACATATAGGCCAGACTTGGGAAGGAGTCACATATAGGCCAGACTGGGGAAGGAGTCACATATAGGCCAGACTGGGGAAGGAGTCACATATATGCCAGACTGGGGAAGGAGTCACATATAGGCCAGACCGGGGAAGGAGTCACATATAGGCCAGACTGGGGAAGGAGTCACATATAGGCCAGACTGGGGAAGGAATCACATATAGGCCAGACCGGGGAAGGTGTCACATATAGGCCAGACCGGGGAAGGAGTCACATATAGGCCAGACTGCAGAAGGAGTCACAGATAGGCCAGACTAGGCAAGGAGTCAAAGATAGGTCAGACCGGGGAAGGAGTCACAGATAGGCCAGACCGGGGAAGGAGTCACATATAGGCCAGACTGGTGAATGAGTCACATATAGGCCAGACTGGGGAAGGAGTGACATATAGGCCAGACTGGGGAAGGAGTCACATATAGCCCAGACTGGGGAAGGAGTCACACATAGGCCAGACTGGGGAAAGAGTCACATATAGGCCAGACCGGGGAAGGAGTCACATATAGGCCAGACTGGGGAAGGAGTCACATATAGGCCAGACTGGGGAAGGAGTCACATATAGGCCAGACTGGGGAAGGAGTCACATATAGGCCAGACTGGGGAAGGAGTCACATATAGGCCAGACTGGGGAAGGAGTCACATATATGCCAGACTGGGGAAGGAGTCACATGTAGGCCAGACCGGGGAAGGAGTCACATATAGGCCAGACTGGGGAAGGAGTCACATATAGGCCAGACTGGGGAAGGAGTCACACATAGGCCAGACTGGGGAAAGAGTCACATATAGGCCAGACCGGGGAAGGAGTCACATATAGGCCAGACTTGGGAAGGAGTCACATATAGGTCAGACTGGGGAAGGAGTCACATATAGGCCAGACTGGGGAAGGAGTCACATATAGGCCAGACCGGGGAAGGAGTCACATATAGGCCAGACTGCGGAAGGAGTCACAGATAGGCCAGACTAGGGAAGGAGTCAAAGATAGGTCAGACCGGGGAAGGAGTCACAGATAGGCCAGACCGGGGAAGGAGTCACATATAGGCCAGACTGGGGAAGGAGTCACTTATAGGCCAGACTGGGGAAGGAGTCACAGATAGGCCAGACTGGTGAAGGAGTCACATATAGGCCAGACTGGGGAAGGAGTCACATATAGGCCAGACTGGGGAAGGAGTCACATATAGGCCAGACCGGGGAAGGAGTCACATATAGGCCAGACTGGGGAAGGAGTCACATATAGGCCAGACTGGGGAAGGAGTCACATATAGGCCAGACTGGGGAAGGAGTCACATATAGGCCAGACTGGGGAAGGAGTCACATATAGGACAGACTGGGGAAGGAGTCACATGTATGCCAGACTGGGGAAGGAGTCACATATAGGCCAGACCGGGGAAGGTGTCACATATAGGCCAGACTGGGGAAGGAGTCACATATAGGCCACACTGGGGAAGGATTCACATATAGGCCAGACCGGGAAGAGTCACATATAGGCCAGACTGGGGAAGGAGTCACATATAGGCCAGACTGGAGAAGGAGTAACATATAGGCCAGACTGGGGAAGGAGTCACATATAGGCCAGACCGGGGAAGGAGTCACATATAGGCCAGACTGGGGAAGGAGTCACATATAGGCCAGACCGGGGAAGGAGTCACATATAGGCCAGACTGGGGTAGGAGTCACATATAGGCCAGACCGGGGAAGGAGCCACATATAGGCAGGACCGGGGAAGGAGTCACATATAGGCCAGACCGGGGAAGGAGTCACATATAGGCCGGACCGGGGAAGGAGTCACATATAGGCCAGACCGGGGAAGGAGTCACATATAGGCCGGACCGGGGAAGGAGTCACATATAGGCCAGACCGGGGAAGGAGTCACATATCGGCCAGACCGGGGAAGGAGTCACATATAGGCCAGACAGGGGAAGGAGTCACATATAGGCCAGACTGGGGAAGGACTCACATATAGGCCAGACCGGGGAAGGAGTCACATATAGGCCAGACTGGGGAAGGAGTCACATATAGGCCAGACTGGGGATGGAGTCACATATAGGCCAGACTGGGGAAGGAGTCACATATAGGCCAGACCGGGGAATGAGTCACATATAGGCCAGACTGGGGAAGGAGTCACATATAGGTCGGACCGGCGAAGGAGACACTAATAGGCCAGACTGGGGAAGGATTCACAAATAGGCCAGACTGGGGAAGGAGTCACATATAGGCCAGACTGGGGAAGGAGTCACATATAGGCCAGACCGGCGAAGGAGACACATATAGCCCAGACTGGGGAAGGAGTCACATTTTGGCCAGACCGGGGAAGGAGTCACATATAGGCCAGACTGGGGAAGGAATCACATATAGGCCAGACTGGGGAAGGAGTCACATGTAGGCCAGACTGGGGAAGGAGTCACATATAGGCCAGTCTGGGGAGGGAGTCACATATAGGTCAGACCGGGGAAGGAGTCACATATAGGCCAGTCTGGGGACGGAGTCACATGTAGGCCAGTCTGGGGAAGGAGTCACTTATAGGTGAGTCCGTGGAAGGAGTCACATATAGGTTAGACCGGGGAAGGAGTCACATATAGGCCAGACTGGGGAAGGAGTCACATATAGGCCAGACTGGGGAAGGAGTCACATATATGCCAGACTGGGGAAGGAGTCTCATATAGGCCAGACCGGGGAAGGAGTCACATAAAGCCCAGACTGGGGAAGGAGTCACATATAGGCCAAACCGGGGAAGGAGTCACATATAGGCCAGACTGGGGAAGGAGTCACATAGAGACCAGACTGGGGAAGGAGTCACATATAGGCCAGACTGGGGAAGGAGTCACATATAGGCCAGACCGGGGAAGGAGTCACATATAGGCCAGACCGGGGAAGGAGTCACATATAGGCCAGACTGGGGAAGGAGTCACATATAGGCCAGACTGGGGAAGGAGCCGCATATCGGCCAGACTGGGGAAGGAGTCACATATAGGCCAGACTGGGGAAGGAGTCACATACAGGCCAGACTGGGGAAGGAATCACATATAGGCCAGACTGGGGAAGGAGTCACAAAAAGGCCAGACTGGGGAAGGAGTCACATATAGGCCAGACTGGGGAAGGAGTCACATATAGGCCAGACTGGGGAAGGAGTCACATACAGGCCAGACTGGGAAGGAGTCACATATAGGCCAGACCAGGGAAGGAGTCACAGATAGGCCAGACCGGGGAAGGAGTCACATATAGGCCAGACCGGGGAAGGAGTCACATATAGGCCAGACCGGCGAAGGAGTCACATATAGGTCAGACTGGGGAAGGAGTCACATATAGGCCAGACTTGGGAAGGAGTCACATATAGGCCAGACTGGGGAAGGAGTCACATATAGGCCCGACTGGGGAAGGAGTCACATATATGCCAGACTGGGGAAGGAGTCACATATAGGCCAGACCGGGGAAGGAGTCACATATAGGCCAGACTGGGGAAGGAGTCACATATAGGCCAGACTGGGGAAGGAATCACATATAGGCCAGACCGGGGAAGGTGTCACATATAGGCCAGACCGGGGAAGGAGTCACATATAGGCCAGACTGCAGAAGGAGTCACAGATAGGCCAGACTAGGCAAGGAGTCAAAGATAGGTCAGACCGGGGAAGGAGTCACAGATAGGCCAGACCGGGGAAGGAGTCACATATAGGCCAGACTGGTGAATGAGTCACATATAGGCCAGACTGGGGAAGGAGTGACATATAGGCCAGACTGGGGAAGGAGTCACATATAGCCCAGACTGGGGAAGGAGTCACACATAGGCCAGACTGGGGAAAGAGTCACATATAGGCCAGACCGGGGAAGGAGTCACATATAGGCCAGACTGGGGAAGGAGTCACATATAGGCCAGACTGGGGAAGGAGTCACATATAGGCCAGACTGGGGAAGGAGTCACATATAGGCCAGACTGGGGAAGGAGTCACATATAGGCCAGACTGGGGAAGGAGTCACATATATGCCAGACTGGGGAAGGAGTCACATGTAGGCCAGACCGGGGAAGGAGTCACATATAGGCCAGACTGGGGAAGGAGTCACATATAGGCCAGACTGGGGATGGAGTCACACATAGGCCAGACTGGGGAAAGAGTCACATATAGGCCAGACCGGGGAAGGAGTCACATATAGGCCAGACTTGGGAAGGAGTCACATATAGGTCAGACTGGGGAAGGAGTCACATATAGGCCAGACTGGGGAAGGAGTCACATATAGGCCAGACCGGGGAAGGAGTCACATATAGGCCAGACTGCGGAAGGAGTCACAGATAGGCCAGACTAGGGAAGGAGTCAAAGATAGGTCAGACCGGGGAAGGAGTCACAGATAGGCCAGACCGGGGAAGGAGTCACATATAGGCCAGACTGGGGAAGGAGTCACTTATAGGCCAGACTGGGGAAGGAGTCACAGATAGGCCAGACTGGTGAAGGAGTCACATATAGGCCAGACTGGGGAAGGAGTCACATATAGGCCAGACTGGGGAAGGAGTCACATATAGGCCAGACCGGGGAAGGAGTCACATATAGGCCAGACTGGGGAAGGAGTCACATATAGGCCAGACTGGGGAAGGAGTCACATATAGGCCAGACTGGGGAAGGAGTCACATATAGGCCAGACTGGGGAAGGAGTCACATATAGGACAGACTGGGGAAGGAGTCACATGTATGCCAGACTGGGGAAGGAGTCACATATAGGCCAGACCGGGGAAGGAGTCACATATAGGCCAGACTGGGGAAGGAGTCACATATAGGCCACACTGGGGAAGGATTCACATATAGGCCAGACCGGGAAGGAGTCACATATAGGCCAGACTGGGGAAGGAGTCACATATAGGCCAGACTGGAGAAGGAGTAACATATAGGCCAGACTGGGGAAGGAGTCACATATAGGCCAGACCGGGGAAGGAGTCACATATAGGCCAGACTGGGGAAGGAGTCACATATAGGCCAGACCGGGGAAGGAGTCACATATAGGCCAGACTGGGGTAGGAGTCACATATAGGCCAGACCGGGGAAGGAGACACATATAGGCCAGACTGGGGAAGGAGTCACATATAGGCCAGACCGGGGAAGGAGCCACATATAGGCAGGACCGGGGAAGGAGTCACATATAGGCCAGACCGGGGAAGGAGTCACATATAGGCCGGACCGGGGAAGGAGTCACATATAGGCCAGACCGGGGAAGGAGTCACATATAGGCCGGACCGGGGAAGGAGTCACATATAGGCCAGACCGGGGAAGGAGTCACATATCGGCCAGACCGGGGAAGGAGTCACATATAGGCCAGACCGGGGAAGGAGTCACATATAGGCCAGACTGGGGAAGGACTCACATATAGGTCGGACCGGCGAAGGAGACACTAATAGGCCAGACTGGGGAAGGATTCACAAATAGGCCAGACTGGGGAAGGAGTCACATATAGGCCAGACCGGCGAAGGAGACACATATAGCCCAGACTGGGGAAGGAGTCACATTTTGGCCAGACCGGGGAAGGAGTCACATATAGGCCAGACTGGGGAAGGAATCACATATAGGCCAGACTGGGGAAGGAGTCACATGTAGGCCAGACTGGGGAAGGAGTCACATATAGGCCAGTCTGGGGAGGGAGTCACATATAGGTCAGACCGGGGAAGGAGTCACATATAGGCCAGACTGGGGAAGGAGTCACATATAGGCCAGACTGGGGAAGGAGTCACATATATGCCAGACTGGGGAAGGAGTCTCATATAGGCCAGACCGGGGAAGGAGTCACATAAAGCCCAGACTGGGGAAGGAGTCACATATAGGCCAAACCGGGGAAGGAGTCACATATAGGCCAGACTGGGGAAGGAGTCACATAGAGACCAGACTGGGGAAGGAGTCACATATAGGCCAGACCGGGGAAGGAGTCACATATAGGCCAGACTGGGGAAGGAGTCACATATAGGCCAGACCGGGGAAGGAGTCACATATAGGCCAGACTGGGGTAGGAGTCACATATAGGCCAGACCGGGGAAGGAGACACATATAGGCCAGACTGGGGAAGGAGTCACATATAGGCCAGACCGGGGAAGGAGCCACATATAGGCAGGACCGGGGAAGGAGTCACATATAGGCCAGACCGGGGAAGGAGTCACATATAGGCCGGACCGGGGAAGGAGTCACATATAGGCCAGACCGGGGAAGGAGTCACATATAGGCCGGACCGGGGAAGGAGTCACATATAGGCCAGACCGGGGAAGGAGTCACATATCGGCCAGACCGGGGAAGGAGTCACATATAGGCCAGACCGGGGAAGGAGTCACATATAGGCCAGACTGGGGAAGGACTCACATATAGGTCGGACCGGCGAAGGAGACACTAATAGGCCAGACTGGGGAAGGAGTCACATATAGGCCAGACCGGCGAAGGAGACACATATAGCCCAGACTGGGGAAGGAGTCACATTTTGGCCAGACCGGGGAAGGAGTCACATATAGGCCAGACTGGGGAAGGAATCACATATAGGCCAGACTGGGGAAGGAGTCACATATAGGTCAGACCGGGGAAGGAGTCACATATAGGCCAGTCTGGGGACGGAGTCACATGTAGGCCAGTCTGGGGAAGGAGTCACTTATAGGTGAGTCCGTGGAAGGAGTCACATATAGGTTAGACCGGGGAAGGAGTCACATATAGGCCAGACTGGGGAAGGAGTCACATATAGGCCAGACTGGGGAAGGAGTCACATATATGCCAGACTGGGGAAGGAGTCTCATATAGGCCAGACCGGGGAAGGAGTCACATAAAGCCCAGACTGGGGAAGGAGTCACATATAGGCCAAACCGGGGAAGGAGTCACATATAGGCCAGACTGGGGAAGGAGTCACATAGAGACCAGACTGGGGAAGGAGTCACATATAGGCCAGACTGGGGAAGGAGTCACATATAGGCCAGACCGGGGAAGGAGTCACATATAGGCCAGACCGGGGAAGGAGTCACATATAGGCCAGACTGGGGAAGGAGTCACATATAGGCCAGACTGGGGAAGGAGCCGCATATCGGCCAGACTGGGGAAGGAGTCACATATAGGCCAGACTGGGGAAGGAGTCACATACAGGCCAGACTGGGGAAGGAATCACATATAGGCCAGACTGGGGAAGGAGTCACATACAGGCCAGACTGGGAAGGAGTCACATATAGGCCAGACCAGGGAAGGAGTCACAGATAGGCCAGACCGGGGAAGGAGTCACATATAGGCCAGACCGGGGAAGGAGCCACATATAGGCCAGACCGGGGAAGGAGTCACATATATGCCAGACCGGGGAAGGAGTCACATAAAGGCCAGACCGGGGAAGGAGCCACATATTGGCCAGACCGGGGAAGGAGTCACATATAGGCCAGACCGGCGAAGGAGTCACATATAGGCCAGACTGGGGAAGGAGTCACAGATAGGCAAGACCGGGGAAGGCGTCACATATAGGCCAGACTGCGGAAGGAGTCACAGATAGGCAAGACCGGGGAAGGAGTCACATAAAGCCCAGACTGGGGAAGGAGTCACATATAGGCCAAACCGGGGAAGGAGTCACATATAGGCCAGACTGGGGAAGGAGTCACATAGAGACCAGACTGGGGAAGGAGTCACATATAGGCCAGACTGGGGAAGGAGTCACATAGAGACCAGACCGGGGAAGGAGTCACATATAGGCCAGACCGGGGAAGGAGTCACATATAGGCCAGACTGGGGAAGGAGTCACATATAGGCCAGAATGGGGAAGGAGCCGCATATCGGCCAGACTGGGGAAGGAGTCACATATAGGCCAGACTGGGGAAGGAGTCACATACAGGCCAGACTGGGGAAGGAATCACATATAGGCCAGACTGGGGAAGGAGTCACAAAAAGGCCAGACTGGGGAAGGAGTCACATATAGGCCAGACTGGGGAAGGAGTCACATATAGGCCAGACTGGGGAAGGAGTCACATACAGGCCAGACTGGGAAGGAGTCACATATAGGCCAGACCAGGGAAGGAGTCACAGATAGGCCAGACCGGGGAAGGAGTCACATATAGGCCAGACCGGGGAAGGAGCCACATATAGGCCAGACCGGGGAAGGAGTCACATATATGCCAGACCGGGGAAGGAGTCACATAAAGGCCAGACCGGGGAAGGAGCCACATATTGGCCAGACCGGGGAAGGAGTCACATATAGGCCAGACCGGCGAAGGAGTCACATATAGGCCAGACTGGGGAAGGAGTCACAGATAGGCAAGACCGGGGAAGGCGTCACATATAGGCCAGACTGCGGAAGGAGTCACAGATAGGCCAGACTAGGGAAGGAGTCATAGATAGGTCAGACCGGGGAAGGAGTCACAGATAGGCCAGACCGGGGAAGGAGTCACATATAGGCCAGACTGGGGAAGGAGTCACTTATAGGCCAGACTGGGGAAGGAGCCACATATAGGCCAGACCGGGGAAGGAGTCACATATATGCCAGACCGGGGAAGGAGTCACATAAAGGCCAGACCGGGGAAGGAGCCACATATTGGCCAGACCGGGGAAGGAGTCACATATAGGCCAGATCGGCGAAGGAGTCACATATAGGCCAGACTGGGGAAGGAGTCACAGATAGGCAAGACTGCGGAAGGAGTCACAGATAGGCCAGACTAGGGAAGGAGTCATAGATAGGTCAGACCGGGGAAGGAGTCACAGATAGGCCAGACCGGGGAAGGAGTCACATATAGGCCAGACTGGGGAAGGAGTCACATATAGGCCAGATCGGCGAAGGAGTCACATATAGGCCAGACTGGGGAAGGCGTCACATATAGGCCAGACTGCGGAAGGAGTCACAGATAGGCCAGACTAGGGAAGGAGTCATAGATAGGTCAGACCGGGGAAGGAGTCACAGATAGGCCAGACCGGGGAAGGAGTCACATATAGGCCAGACTGGGGAAGGAGTCACATATAGGTCAGACTTGGGAAGGAGTCACATATAGGCCAGACTGGGGAAGGAGTCACATATAGGCCAGACTGGGGAAGGAGTCACATATATGCCAGACTGGGGAAGGAGTCACATATAGGCCAGACCGGGGAAGGAGTCACATATAGGCCAGACTGGGGAAGGAGTCACATATAGGCCAGACTGGGGAAGGAATCACATATAGGCCAGACCGGGGAAGGTGTCACATATAGGCCAGACCGGGGAAGGAGTCACATATAGGCCAGACTGCAGAAGGAGTCACAGATAGGCCAGACTAGGGAAGGAGTCAAAGATAGGTCAGACCGGGGAAGGAGTCACAGATAGGCCAGACCGGGGAAGGAGCCACATATTGGCCAGACCGGGGAAGGAGTCACATATAGGCCAGACCGGCGAAGGAGTCACATATAGGCCAGACTGGGGAAGGAGTCACAGATAGGCAAGACCGGGGAAGGCGTCACATATAGGCCAGACTGCGGAAGGAGTCACAGATAGGCCAGACTAGGGAAGGAGTCATAGAGAGGTCAGACCGGGGAAGGAGTCACAGATAGGCCAGACCGGGGAAGGAGTCACATATAGGCCAGACCAGGGAAGGAGTCACAGATAGGCCAGACCGGGGAAGGAGTCACATATAGGCCAGACCGGGGAAGGAGCCACATATAGGCCAGACCGGGGAAGGAGTCACATATATGCCAGACCGGGGAAGGAGTCACATAAAGGCCAGACCGGGGAAGGAGCCACATATTGGCCAGACCGGGGAAGGAGTCACATATAGGCCAGTCTGGGGACGGAGTCACATATAGGCCAGACTGGGGAAGGAGTCACATATAGATCGGACCGGCGAAGGAGACACTAATAGGCCAGACTGGGGAAGGATTCACAAATAGGCCAGACTGGGGAAGGAGTCACATATAGGCCAGACTGGGGAAGGAGTCACATATAGGCCAGACCGGCGAAGGAGACACATATAGCCCAGACTGGGGAAGGAGTCACATTTTGGCCAGACCGGGGAAGGAGTCACATATAGGCCAGACTGGGGAAGGAATCACATATAGGCCAGACTGGGGAAGGAGTCACATGTAGGCCAGACTGGGGAAGGAGTCACATATAGGCCAGTCTGGGGAGGGAGTCACATATAGGTCAGACCGGGGAAGGAGTCACATATAGGCCAGTCTGGGGAAGGAGTCACATATAGCCCAGACTGGGGAAGGAGTCACATTTTGGCCAGACCGGGGAAGGAGTCACATATAGGCCAGACTGGGGAAGGAATCACATATAGGCCAGACTGGGGAAGGAGTCACATGTAGGCCAGACTGGGGAAGGAGTCACATATAGGCCAGTCTGGGGAGGGAGTCACATATAGGTCAGACCGGGGAAGGAGTCACATATAGGCCAGTCTGGGGACGGAGTCACATGTAGGCCAGTCTGGGGAAGGAGTCACTTATAGGTGAGTCCGTGGAAGGAGTCACATATAGGTTAGACCGGGGAAGGAGTCACATATAGGCCAGACTGGGGAAGGAGTCACATATAGGCCAGACTGGGGAAGGAGTCACATATATGCCAGACTGGGGAAGGAGTCTCATATAGGCCAGACCGGGGAAGGAGTCACATAAAGCCCAGACTGGGGAAGGAGTCACATATAGGCCAAACCGGGGAAGGAGTCACATATAGGCCAGACTGGGGAAGGAGTCACATAGAGACCAGACTGGGGAAGGAGTCACATATAGGCCAGACTGGGGAAGGAGTCACATAGAGACCAGACCGGGGAAGGAGTCACATATAGGCCAGACCGGGGAAGGAGTCACATATAGGCCAGACTGGGGAAGGAGTCACATATAGGCCAGACTGGGGAAGGAGCCGCATATCGGCCAGACTGGGGAAGGAGTCACATATAGGCCAGACTGGGGAAGGAGTCACATACAGGCCAGACTGGGGAAGGAATCACATATAGGCCAGACTGGGGAAGGAGTCACAAAAAGGCCAGACTGGGGAAGGAGTCACATATAGGCCAGACTGGGGAAGGAGTCACATATAGGCCAGACTGGGGAAGGAGTCACATACAGGCCAGACTGGGAAGGAGTCACATATAGGCCAGACCAGGGAAGGAGTCACAGATAGGCCAGGCCGGGGAAGGAGTCACATATAGGCCAGACCGGGGAAGGAGCCACATATAGGCCAGACCGGGGAAGGAGTCACATATATGCCAGAGCGGGGAAGGAGTCACATAAAGGCCAGACCGGGGAAGGAGCCACATATTGGCCAGACCGGGGAAGGAGTCACATATAGGCCAGACCGGCGAAGGAGTCACATATAGGCCAGACTGGGGAAGGAGTCACAGATAGGCAAGACCGGGGAAGGCGTCACATATAGGCCAGACTGCGGAAGGAGTCACAGATAGGCCAGACTAGGGAAGGAGTCACATATAGGCCAGACTGGGGAAGGAGTCACATAGAGACCAGACTGGGGAAGGAGTCACATATAGGCCAGACTGGGGAAGGAGTCACATACAGGCCAGACTGGGAAGGAGTCACATATAGGCCAGACCAGGGAAGGAGTCACAGATAGGCCAGACCGGGGAAGGAGTCACATATAGGCCAGACCGGGGAAGGAGCCACATATAGGCCAGACCGGGGAAGGAGTCACATATATGCCAGACCGGGGAAGGAGTCACATAAAGGCCAGACCGGGGAAGGAGCCACATATTGGCCAGACCGGGGAAGGAGTCACATATAGGCCAGACCGGCGAAGGAGTCACATATAGGCCAGACTGGGGAAGGAGTCACAGATAGGCAAGACCGGGGAAGGCGTCACATATAGGCCAGACTGCGGAAGGAGTCACAGATAGGCAAGACCGGGGAAGGAGTCACATAAAGCCCAGACTGGGGAAGGAGTCACATATAGGCCAAACCGGGGAAGGAGTCACATATAGGCCAGACTGGGGAAGGAGTCACATAGAGACCAGACTGGGGAAGGAGTCACATATAGGCCAGACTGGGGAAGGAGTCACATAGAGACCAGACCGGGGAAGGAGTCACATATAGGCCAGACCGGGGAAGGAGTCACATATAGGCCAGACTGGGGAAGGAGTCACATATAGGCCAGACTGGGGAAGGAGCCGCATATCGGCCAGACTGGGGAAGGAGTCACATATAGGCCAGACTGGGGAAGGAGTCACATACAGGCCAGACTGGGGAAGGAATCACATATAGGCCAGACTGGGGAAGGAGTCACAAAAAGGCCAGACTGGGGAAGGAGTCACATATAGGCCAGACTGGGGAAGGAGTCACATATAGGCCAGACTGGGGAAGGAGTCACATACAGGCCAGACTGGGAAGGAGTCACATATAGGCCAGACCAGGGAAGGAGTCACAGATAGGCCAGACCGGGGAAGGAGTCACATATAGGCCAGACCGGGGAAGGAGCCACATATAGGCCAGACCGGGGAAGGAGTCACATATATGCCAGACCGGGGAAGGAGTCACATAAAGGCCAGACCGGGGAAGGAGCCACATATTGGCCAGACCGGGGAAGGAGTCACATATAGGCCAGACCGGCGAAGGAGTCACATATAGGCCAGACTGGGGAAGGAGTCACAGATAGGCAAGACCGGGGAAGGCGTCACATATAGGCCAGACTGCGGAAGGAGTCACAGATAGGCCAGACTAGGGAAGGAGTCATAGATAGGTCAGACCGGGGAAGGAGTCACAGATAGGCCAGACCGGGGAAGGAGTCACATATAGGCCAGACTGGGGAAGGAGTCACTTATAGGCCAGACTGGGGAAGGAGCCACATATAGGCCAGACCGGGGAAGGAGTCACATATATGCCAGACCGGGGAAGGAGTCACATAAAGGCCAGACCGGGGAAGGAGCCACATATTGGCCAGACCGGGGAAGGTGTCACATATAGGCCAGATCGGCGAAGGAGTCACATATAGGCCAGACTGGGGAAGGAGTCACAGATAGGCAAGACCGGGGAAGGCGTCACATATAGGCCAGACTGCGGAAGGAGTCACAGATAGGCCAGACTAGGGAAGGAGTCATAGATAGGCCAGACCGGGGAAGGAGTCACATATAGGCCAGACTGGGGAAGGAGTCACATATAGGCCAGACCGGGGAAGGAGTCACATATAGGCCAGACTGGGGAAGGAGTCACATATAGGCCAGACTTGGGAAGGAGTCACATATAGGCCAGACTTGGGAAGGAGTCACATATAGGCCAGACTGGGGAAGGAGTCACATATAGGCCAGACTGGGGAAGGAGTCACATATATGCCAGACTGGGGAAGGAGTCACATATAGGCCAGACCGGGGAAGGAGTCACATATAGGCCAGACTGGGGAAGGAGTCACATATAGGCCAGACCGGGGAAGGAGTCACATATAGGCCAGACTGGGGAAGGAGTCACATATAGGCCAGACCGGGGAAGGTGTCACATATAGGCCAGACCGGGGAAGGAGTCACATATAGGCCAGACTGCAGAAGGAGTCACAGATAGGCCAGACTAGGGAAGGAGTCAAAGATAGGTCAGACCGGGGAAGGAGTCACAGATAGGCCAGACCGGGGAAGGAGTCACATATAGGCCAGACTGGGGAAGGAGTCACTTATAGGCCAGACTGGGGAAGGAGTCACAGATAGGCCAGACTGGTGAATGAGTCACATATAGGCCAGACTGGGGAAGGAGTCACATATAGCCCAGACTGGGGAAGGAGTCACACATAGGCCAGACTGGGGAAAGAGTCACATATAGGCCAGACCGGGGAAGGAGTCACATAAAGGCAAGACTTGGGAAGGAGTCACACATAGGCCAGACTGGGGAAAGAGTCACATATAGGCCAGACTGGGGAAGGAGTCACATATAGGCCAGACTGGGGAAGGAGTCACACATAGGCCAGACTGGGGAAAGAGTCACATATAGGCCAGACTGGGGAAGGAGTCACATATAGGCCAGACTTGGGAAGGAGTCACATATAGGTCAGACTGGGGAAGGAGTCACATATAGGCCAGACTGGGGAAGGAGTCACATATAGGCCAGACTGGGGAAGGAGTCACATATAGGCCAGACTGGGGAAGGAGTCACATATAGGCCAGACCGGGGAAGGAGTCACATATAGGCCAGACTGGGGAAGGAGTCACATATAGGCCAGACCGGTGAAGGAGTCACATATAGGCCAGACTGGGGAAGGAGTCACATATAGGCCAGACTGGAGAAGGAGTAACATATAGGCCAGACTGGGGAAGGAGTCACATATAGGCCAGACCGGGGAAGGAGTCACATATAGGCCAGACTGGGGAAGGAGTAGCATATAGGCCAGACTGGGGAAGGAGTCACATATAGGCCAGACCGGGGAAGGAGTCACATATAGGCCAGACTGGGGAAGGAGTCACATATAGGCCAGACCGGGGAAGGAGTCACATGTAGGCCAGACTGGGGAAGGATTCACATATCGGCCAGGCCGGGGAAGGAGACACATATAGGCCAGACTGGGGAAGGAGTCACATATAGGCCAGACCGGGGAAGGAGCCACATATAGGCAGGACCGGCGAAGGAGTCACATATAGGCCAGACCGGGGAAGGAGTCACATATAGGCCGGACCGGGGAAGGAGTCACATATAGGCCAGACCGGGGAAGGAGTCACATATAGGCCGGACCAGGGAAGGAGTCACATATAGGCCAGACCGGGGAAGGAGTCACATATAGGCCGGACCGGGGAAGGAGTCACATATAGGCCGGACCGGGGAAGGAGTCACATATAGGCCAGACCGGGGAAGGAGTCACATATCGGCCAGACCGGGGAAGGAGTCACATATAGGCCAGACTGGGGAAGGAGACACATATAGGCCAGACTGGGGAAGGAGTCACATATAGGCCAGACCGGGGAAGGAGTCACAGATAGGCCAGACCGGGGAAGGAGTCACATATAGGCCAGACCGGGGAAGGAGCCACATATAGGCCAGACCGGGGAAGGAGTCACATATATGCCAGACCGGGGAAGGAGTCACATCTCGGCCAGACTGGGGAAGGAGTCACAGATAGGCAAGACCGGGGAAGGAGTCCCTTATAGGCCAGACTGCGGAAGGAGTCACAGATAGGCCAGACTAGGGAAGGAGCCACCTATAGGCCAGACCGGGGAAGGAGTCACATATAGGCCAGACTGGGGAAGGTGTCACATATAGGCCAGACTGGGGAAGGTGTCACATATAGGCCAGACCGGGGAAGGAGTCACATATAGGCCAGACTTGGGAAGGAGTCACATATAGGCCAGACTGGGGAAGGAGTCACATATAGGCCAGACTGGGGAAGGAGTCACATATCGGCCAGACCGGGGAAGGAGTCACATATAGGCCAGACCGGGGAAGGAGTCACATATAGGCCAGACTGGGGAAGGACTCACATATAGGCCAGACCGGGGAAGGAGTCACATATCGGCCAGACTCGGGAAGGAGTCACATATAGGCCAGACCGGGGATGGAGTCACATATAGGCCAGACTGGGGAAGGAGTCACATATAGGCCAGACTGGGGAATGATTCACATATAGGCCAGACTGGGGAAGGAGTCACATATAGGCCAGACCGGCGAAGGAGACACAAATAGGCCAGACTGGGGAAGGATTCACAAATAGGCCAGACTGGGGAAGGAGTCACTTATAGGCCAGACTGGGGAAGGAGTCACAGATAGGCCAGACTGGTGAAGGAGTCACATATAGGCCAGACTGGGGAAGGAGTCACATATAGGCCAGACTGGGGAAGTAGTCACATATAGGCCAGACTGGGGAAGGAGTCACATATAGGCCAGACTGGGGAAAGAGTCACATATAGGCCAGACCGGGGAAGGAGTCACATATAGGCCAGACTGGGGAAGGAGTCACATATAGGCCAGACTGGGGAAGGAGTCACATATAGGCCAGACTGGGGAAGGAGTCACATATAGGCCAGACTGGGGAAGGAGTCACATATAGGCCAGACTGGGGAAAGAGTCACATATAGGCCAGACCGGGGAAGGAGTCACATATAGGCCAGACTGGGGAAGGAGTCACATATAGGCCAGACTGGGGAAGGAGTCACATATAGGCCAGACTGGGGAAGGAGTCACATATAGGCCAGACTGGGGAAGGAGTCACATATAGGCCAGACTGGGGAAGGAGTCACTTATAGGCCAGACCGGGGAAGGAGTCACATATAGGCCAGACTGGGGAAGGAGTCACATATAGGCCAGACCGTGAAGGAGACACATATAGGCCAGACTGGGGAAGGAGTCACATATAGGCCAGACCGGGGAAGGAGCCACATATAGGCAGGACCGGTGAAGGAGTCACATATAGGCCAGACCGGGGAAGGAGTCACATATAGGCCGGACCGGGGAAGGAGTCACATATAGGCCAGTCCGGGGAAGGAGTCACATATAGGCCAGACTGGTGAAGGAGTCACATATAGGCCAGACTGGGGAAGGAGTCACATATAGGCCAGACTGGGGAAGGAGTCACATATAGGCCAGACTGGGGAAGGAGTCACATATAGGCCAGACTGGGGAAAGAGTCACATATAGGCCAGACCGGGGAAGGAGTCACATATAGGCCAGACTGGGGAAGGAGTCACATATAGGCCAGACTGGGGAAGGAGTCACATATAGGCCAGACTGGGGAAGGAGTCACATATAGGCCAGACAGGGGAAGGAGTCACATTTGGCCAGACCGGGGAAGGAGTCACATATAGGCCAGACTGGGGAAGGAGTCACATATAGGCCAGACTGGAGAAGGAGTAACATATAGGCCAGACTGGGGAAGGAGTCACATATAGGCCAGACCGGGGAAGGAGTCACATATAGGCCAGACTGGGGAAGGAGTCACATATAGGCCAGACCGGGGAAGGAGTCACATATAGGCCAGACTGGGGAAGGAGTCACATATAGGCCAGGCCGGGGAAGGAGACACATATAGGCCAGACTGGGGAAGGAGTCACATATAGGCCAGACCGGGGAAGGAGTCACATATATGCCAGACCGGGGAAGGAGTCACATAAAGGCCAGACCGGGAAAGGAGGCACATAGAGGCCAGACCGGGGAAGGAGTCACATATAGGCCAGACCGGGGAAGGAGTCACATATAGGCCAGACTGGGGAAGGAGTCACAGATAGGCAAGACCGGGGAAGGAGTCACATATAGGCCAGACTGCGGAAGGAGTCACAGATGGGCCAGACTAGGGAAGGAGTCAAAGAGAGGTCAGACCGGGGAAGGAGTCACAGATAGGCCAGACCAAGGAAAGAGTCACATATAGGCCAGACTGGGGAAGGAGTCACTTATAGGCCAGGCTGGGGAAGGAGTCACAGATAGGCCAGACTGGTGAAGGAGTCACATATAGGCCAGACTGGGGAAGGAGTCACATATAGGCCAGACTGGGGAAGGAGTCACATATAGGCCAGACTGGGGAAGGAGTCACACATAGGCCAGACTGCGGACGGAGTCACAGATAGGCCAGACTAGGGAAGGAGTCAAAGATAGGTCAGACCGGGGAAGGAGTCACAGATAGGCCAGACCGGGGAAGGAGTCACATATAGGCCAGACTGGGGAAGGAGTCACATATAGGCCAGACCGGGGAAGGAGTCACATATAGGCCAGACCGGGGAAGGAGTCACATATAGGCCAGACGGGGGAAGGAGTCACATATCAGCCAGACCGGGGAAGGAGTCACATATAGGCCAGACCGGGGAAGGAGTCACATATAGGCCAGACTGGGGAAGGACTCACATATAGGCCAGACCGGGGAAGGAGTCACATATAGGCCAGACTGGGGAAGGAGTGACATATAGGCCAGACTGGGGATGGAGTCACATATAGGTCAGACTGGGGAAGGAGTCACATATAGGCCAGACCGGGGAATGAGTCACATATAGGCCAGACTGGGGAAGGAGTCACATATAGGCCGGACCGGCGAAGGAGACACTAATAGGCCAGACTGGGGAAGGATTCACAAATAGGCCAGACTGGGGAAGGAGTCACATATAGGCCAGACTGGGGAAGGAGTCACATATAGGCCAGACCGGCGAAGGAGACACATATAGCCCAGACTGGGGAAGGAGTCACATTTTGGCCAGACCGGGGAAGGAGTCACATATAGGCCAGACTGGGGAAGGAATCACATATAGGCCAGACTGGGGAAGGAGTCACATGTAGGCCAGACTGGGGAAGGAGTCACATATAGGCCAGTCTGGGGAGGGAGTCACATATAGGTCAGACCGGGGAAGGAGTCACATATAGGCCAGTCTGGGGACGGAGTCACATGTAGGCCAGTCTGGGGAAGGAGTCACTTATAGGTCAGTCCGTGGAAGGAGTCACATATATGTTAGACCGGGGAAGGAGTCACATATAGGCCAGACTGGGGAAGGAGTCTCATATAGGCCAGACCGGGGAAGGAGTCACATATAGCCCAGACTGGGGAAGGAGTCACATATAGGCCAGACCGGGGAAGGAGTCACATATAGGCCAGACTGGGGAAGGAGTCACATAGAGAGCAGACTGGGGAAGGAGTCACATATAGGCCAGACTGGGGAAGGAGTCACATATAGGCCAGACCGGGGAAGGAGTCACATATAGGCCAGACCGGGGAAGGAGTCACATATAGGCCAGACTGGGGAAGGAGTCACATATAGGCCAGACTGGGGAAGGAGCCGCATATCGGCCAGACTGGGGAAGGAGTCACATATCGGCCAGACTGGGGAAGGAGTCACATACAGGCCAGACTGGGGAAGGAATCACATATAGGCCAGACTGGGGAAGGAGTCACAAAAAGGCCAGACTGGGGAAGGAGTCACATATAGGCCAGACTGGGGAAGGAGTCACATATAGGCCAGACTGGGGAAGGAGTCACATACAGGGCAGACTGGGAAGGAGTCACATATAGGCCAGACCAGGGAAGGAGCCACATATTGGCCAGACCGGGGAAGGAGTCACATATAGGCCAGACCGGCGAAGGAGTCACATATAGGCCAGACTGGGGAAGGAGTCACAGATAGGCAAGACCGGGGAAGGCGTCACATATAGGCCAGACTGCGGAAGGAGTCACAGATAGGCCAGACTAGGGAAGGAGTCATAGATAGGTCAGACCGGGGAAGGAGTCACAGATAGGCCAGACCGGGGAAGGAGTCACATATAGGCCAGACCGGCGAAGGAGTCACATATAGGCCAGACTGGGGAAGGAGTCACATATAGGCCAGACTTGGGAAGGAGTCACATATAGGCCAGACTGGGGAAGGAGTCACATATAGGCCAGACTGGGGAAGGAGTCACATATATGCCAGACTGGGGAAGGAGTCACATATAGGCCAGACCGGGGAAGGAGTCACATATAGGCCAGACTGGGGAAGGAGTCACATATAGGCCAGACTGGGGAAGGAATCACATATAGGCCAGACCGGGGAAGGTGTCACATATAGGCCAGACCGGGGAAGGAGTCACATATAGGCCAGACTGCAGAAGGAGTCACAGATAGGCCAGACTAGGCAAGGAGTGAAAGATAGGTCAGACCGGGGAAGGAGTCACAGATAGGCCAGACCGGGGAAGGAGTCACATATAGGCCAGACTGGTGAATGAGTCACATATAGGCCAGACTGGGGAAGGAGTGACATATAGGCCAGACTGGGGAAGGAGTCACATATAGCCCAGACTGGGGAAGGAGTCACACATAGGCCAGACTGGGGAAAGAGTCACATATAGGCCAGACCGGGGAAGGAGTCACATATAGGCCAGACTGGGGAAGGAGTCACATATAGGCCAGACTGGGGAAGGAGTCACATATAGGCCAGACTGGGGAAGGAGTCACATATAGGCCAGACTGGGGAAGGAGTCACATATAGGCCAGACTGGGGAAGGAGTCACATATATGCCAGACTGGGGAAGGAGTCACATGTAGGCCAGACCGGGGAAGGAGTCACATATAGGCCAGACTGGGGAAGGAGTCACATATAGGCCAGACTGGGGAAGGAGTCACACATAGGCCAGACTGGGGAAAGAGTCACATATAGGCCAGACCGGGGAAGGAGTCACATATAGGCCAGACTTGGGAAGGAGTCACATATAGGTCAGACTGGGGAAGGAGTCACATATAGGCCAGACTGGGGAAGGAGTCACATATAGGCCAGACCGGGGAAGGAGTCACATATAGGCCAGACTGCGGAAGGAGTCACAGATAGGCCAGACTAGGGAAGGAGTCAAAGATAGGTCAGACCGGGGAAGGAGTCACAGATAGGCCAGACCGGGGAAGGAGTCACATATAGGCCAGACTGGGGAAGGAGTCACTTATAGGCCAGACTGGGGAAGGAGCCACATATAGGCCAGACCGGGGAAGGAGTCACATATATGCCAGACCGGGGAAGGAGTCACATAAAGGCCAGACCGGGGAAGGAGCCACATATTGGCCAGACCGGGGAAGGTGTCACATATAGGCCAGATCGGCGAAGGAGTCACATATAGGCCAGACTGGGGAAGGAGTCACAGATAGGCAAGACCGGGGAAGGCGTCACATATAGGCCAGACTGCGGAAGGAGTCACAGATAGGCCAGACTAGGGAAGGAGTCATAGATAGGCCAGACCGGGGAAGGAGTCACATATAGGCCAGACTGGGGAAGGAGTCACATATAGGCCAGACCGGGGAAGGAGTCACATATAGGCCAGACTGGGGAAGGAGTCACATATAGGCCAGACTTGGGAAGGAGTCACATATAGGCCAGACTTGGGAAGGAGTCACATATAGGCCAGACTGGGGAAGGAGTCACATATAGGCCAGACTGGGGAAGGAGTCACATATAGGCCAGACCGGGGAAGGAGTCACATATAGGCCAGACTGGGGAAGGAGTCACATATAGGCCAGACCGGGGAAGGAGTCACATATAGGCCAGACTGGGGAAGGAGTCACATATAGGCCAGACTGGGGAAGGAATCACACATAGGCCAGACCGGGGAAGGTGTCACATATAGGCCAGACCGGGGAAGGAGTCACATATAGGCCAGACTGCAGAAGGAGTCACAGATAGGCCAGACTAGGGAAGGAGTCAAAGATAGGTCAGACCGGGGAAGGAGTCACAGATAGGCCAGACCGGGGAAGGAGTCACATATAGGCCAGACTGGGGAAGGAGTCACTTATAGGCCAGACTGGGGAAGGAGTCACATATAGGCCAGACTGGGGAAGGAGTCACATATAGGCCAGACTGGGGAAGGAGTCACACATAGGCCAGACTGGGGAAAGAGTCACATATAGGCCAGACTGGGGAAGGAGTCACATATAGGCCAGACTTGGGAAGGAGTCACATATAGGTCAGACTGGGGAAGGAGTCACATATAGGCCAGACTGGGGAAGGAGTCACATATAGGCCAGACTGGGGAAGGAGTCACATATAGGCCAGACTGGGGAAGGAGTCACATATAGGCCAGACCGGGGAAGGAGTCACATATAGGCCAGACTGGGGAAGGAGTCACATATAGGCCAGACCGGTGAAGGAGTCACATATAGGCCAGACTGGGGAAGGAGTCACATATAGGCCAGACTGGAGAAGGAGTAACATATAGGCCAGACTGGGGAAGGAGTCACATATAGGCCAGACCGGGGAAGGAGTCACATATAGGCCAGACTGGGGAAGGAGTAGCATATAGGCCAGACTGGGGAAGGAGTCACATATAGGCCAGACCGGGGAAGGAGTCACATATAGGCCAGACTGGGGAAGGAGTCACATATAGGCCAGACCGGGGAAGGAGTCACATGTAGGCCAGACTGGGGAAGGATTCACATATCGGCCAGGCCGGGGAAGGAGACACATATAGGCCAGACTGGGGAAGGAGTCACATATAGGCCAGACCGGGGAAGGAGCCACATATAGGCAGGACCGGCGAAGGAGTCACATATAGGCCAGACCGGGGAAGGAGTCACATATAGGCCGGACCGGGGAAGGAGTCACATATAGGCCAGACCGGGGAAGGAGTCACATATAGGCCGGACCAGGGAAGGAGTCACATATAGGCCAGACCGGGGAAGGAGTCACATATAGGCCGGACCGGGGAAGGAGTCACATATAGGCCGGACCGGGGAAGGAGTCACATATAGGCCAGACCGGGGAAGGAGTCACATATCGGCCAGACCGGGGAAGGAGTCACATATAGGCCAGACTGGGGAAGGAGACACATATAGGCCAGACTGGGGAAGGAGTCACATATAGGCCAGACCGGGGAAGGAGTCACAGATAGGCCAGACCGGGGAAGGAGTCACATATAGGCCAGACCGGGGAAGGAGCCACATATAGGCCAGACCGGGGAAGGAGTCACATATATGCCAGACCGGGGAAGGAGTCACATCTCGGCCAGACTGGGGAAGGAGTCACAGATAGGCAAGACCGGGGAAGGAGTCCCTTATAGGCCAGACTGCGGAAGGAGTCACAGATAGGCCAGACTAGGGAAGGAGCCACCTATAGGCCAGACCGGGGAAGGAGTCACATATAGGCCAGACTGGGGAAGGTGTCACATATAGGCCAGACTGGGGAAGGTGTCACATATAGGCCAGACCGGGGAAGGAGTCACATATAGGCCAGACTTGGGAAGGAGTCACATATAGGCCAGACTGGGGAAGGAGTCACATATAGGCCAGACTGGGGAAGGAGTCACATATCGGCCAGACCGGGGAAGGAGTCACATATAGGCCAGACCGGGGAAGGAGTCACATATAGGCCAGACTGGGGAAGGACTCACATATAGGCCAGACCGGGGAAGGAGTCACATATCGGCCAGACTCGGGAAGGAGTCACATATAGGCCAGACCGGGGATGGAGTCACATATAGGCCAGACTGGGGAAGGAGTCACATATAGGCCAGACTGGGGAATGATTCACATATAGGCCAGACTGGGGAAGGAGTCACATATAGGCCAGACCGGCGAAGGAGACACAAATAGGCCAGACTGGGGAAGGATTCACAAATAGGCCAGACTGGGGAAGGAGTCACTTATAGGCCAGACTGGGGAAGGAGTCACAGATAGGCCAGACTGGTGAAGGAGTCACATATAGGCCAGACTGGGGAAGGAGTCACATATAGGCCAGACTGGGGAAGTAGTCACATATAGGCCAGACTGGGGAAGGAGTCACATATAGGCCAGACTGGGGAAAGAGTCACATATAGGCCAGACCGGGGAAGGAGTCACATATAGGCCAGACTGGGGAAGGAGTCACATATAGGCCAGACTGGGGAAGGAGTCACATATAGGCCAGACTGGGGAAGGAGTCACATATAGGCCAGACTGGGGAAGGAGTCACATATAGGCCAGACTGGGGAAAGAGTCACATATAGGCCAGACCGGGGAAGGAGTCACATATAGGCCAGACTGGGGAAGGAGTCACATATAGGCCAGACTGGGGAAGGAGTCACATATAGGCCAGACTGGGGAAGGAGTCACATATAGGCCAGACTGGGGAAGGAGTCACATATAGGCCAGACTGGGGAAGGAGTCACTTATAGGCCAGACCGGGGAAGGAGTCACATATAGGCCAGACTGGGGAAGGAGTCACATATAGGCCAGACCGTGAAGGAGACACATATAGGCCAGACTGGGGAAGGAGTCACATATAGGCCAGACCGGGGAAGGAGCCACATATAGGCAGGACCGGTGAAGGAGTCACATATAGGCCAGACCGGGGAAGGAGTCACATATAGGCCGGACCGGGGAAGGAGTCACATATAGGCCAGTCCGGGGAAGGAGTCACATATAGGCCAGACTGGTGAAGGAGTCACATATAGGCCAGACTGGGGAAGGAGTCACATATAGGCCAGACTGGGGAAGGAGTCACATATAGGCCAGACTGGGGAAGGAGTCACATATAGGCCAGACTGGGGAAAGAGTCACATATAGGCCAGACCGGGGAAGGAGTCACATATAGGCCAGACTGGGGAAGGAGTCACATATAGGCCAGACTGGGGAAGGAGTCACATATAGGCCAGACTGGGGAAGGAGTCACATATAGGCCAGACAGGGGAAGGAGTCACATATAGGCCAGACCGGGGAAGGAGTCACATATAGGCCAGACTGGGGAAGGAGTCACATATAGGCCAGACTGGAGAAGGAGTAACATATAGGCCAGACTGGGGAAGGAGTCACATATAGGCCAGACCGGGGAAGGAGTCACATATAGGCCAGACTGGGGAAGGAGTCACATATAGGCCAGACCGGGGAAGGAGTCACATATAGGCCAGACTGGGGAAGGAGTCACATATAGGCCAGGCCGGGGAAGGAGACACATATAGGCCAGACTGGGGAAGGAGTCACATATAGGCCAGACCGGGGAAGGAGTCACATATATGCCAGACCGGGGAAGGAGTCACATAAAGGCCAGACCGGGAAAGGAGGCACATAGAGGCCAGACCGGGGAAGGAGTCACATATAGGCCAGACCGGGGAAGGAGTCACATATAGGCCAGACTGGGGAAGGAGTCACAGATAGGCAAGACCGGGGAAGGAGTCACATATAGGCCAGACTGCGGAAGGAGTCACAGATGGGCCAGACTAGGGAAGGAGTCAAAGAGAGGTCAGACCGGGGAAGGAGTCACAGATAGGCCAGACCAAGGAAAGAGTCACATATAGGCCAGACTGGGGAAGGAGTCACTTATAGGACAGGCTGGGGAAGGAGTCACAGATAGGCCAGACTGGTGAAGGAGTCACATATAGGCCAGACTGGGGAAGGAGTCACATATAGGCCAGACTGGGGAAGGAGTCACATATAGGCCAGACTGGGGAAGGAGTCACACATAGGCCAGACTGCGGACGGAGTCACAGATAGGCCAGACTAGGGAAGGAGTCAAAGATAGGTCAGACCGGGGAAGGAGTCACAGATAGGCCAGACCGGGGAAGGAGTCACATATAGGCCAGACTGGGGAAGGAGTCACATATAGGCCAGACCGGGGAAGGAGTCACATATAGGCCAGACTGGGGAAGGACTCACATATAGGCCAGACCGGGGAAGGAGTCACATATAGGCCAGACCGGGGAAGGAGTCACATATCAGCCAGACCGGGGAAGGAGTCACATATAGGCCAGACCGGGGAAGGAGTCACATATAGGCCAGACTGGGGAAGGACTCACATATAGGCCAGACCGGGGAAGGAGTCACATATAGGCCAGACTGGGGAAGGAGTGACATATAGGCCAGACTGGGGATGGAGTCACATATAGGTCAGACTGGGGAAGGAGTCACATATAGGCCAGACCGGGGAATGAGTCACATATAGGCCAGACTGGGGAAGGAGTCACATATAGGCCGGACCGGCGAAGGAGACACTAATAGGCCAGACTGGGGAAGGATTCACAAATAGGCCAGACTGGGGAAGGAGTCACATATAGGCCAGACTGGGGAAGGAGTCACATATAGGCCAGACCGGCGAAGGAGACACATATAGCCCAGACTGGGGAAGGAGTCACATTTTGGCCAGACCGGGGAAGGAGTCACATATAGGCCAGACTGGGGAAGGAATCACATATAGGCCAGACTGGGGAAGGAGTCACATGTAGGCCAGACTGGGGAAGGAGTCACATATAGGCCAGTCTGGGGAGGGAGTCACATATAGGTCAGACCGGGGAAGGAGTCACATATAGGCCAGTCTGGGGACGGAGTCACATGTAGGCCAGTCTGGGGAAGGAGTCACTTATAGGTCAGTCCGTGGAAGGAGTCACATATATGTTAGACCGGGGAAGGAGTCACATATAGGCCAGACTGGGGAAGGAGTCTCATATAGGCCAGACCGGGGAAGGAGTCACATATAGCCCAGACTGGGGAAGGAGTCACATATAGGCCAGACCGGGGAAGGAGTCACATATAGGCCAGACTGGGGAAGGAGTCACATAGAGAGCAGACTGGGGAAGGAGTCACATATAGGCCAGACTGGGGAAGGAGTCACATATAGGCCAGACCGGGGAAGGAGTCACATATAGGCCAGACCGGGGAAGGAGTCACATATAGGCCAGACTGGGGAAGGAGTCACATATAGGCCAGACTGGGGAAGGAGCCGCATATCGGCCAGACTGGGGAAGGAGTCACATATCGGCCAGACTGGGGAAGGAGTCACATACAGGCCAGACTGGGGAAGGAATCACATATAGGCCAGACTGGGGAAGGAGTCACAAAAAGGCCAGACTGGGGAAGGAGTCACATATAGGCCAGACTGGGGAAGGAGTCACATATAGGCCAGACTGGGGAAGGAGTCACATACAGGGCAGACTGGGAAGGAGTCACATATAGGCCAGACCAGGGAAGGAGCCACATATTGGCCAGACCGGGGAAGGAGTCACATATAGGCCAGACCGGCGAAGGAGTCACATATAGGCCAGACTGGGGAAGGAGTCACAGATAGGCCAGACTGGGGAAGGAGTCACAGATAGGCAAGACCGGGGAAGGCGTCACATATAGGCCAGACTGCGGAAGGAGTCACAGATAGGCCAGACTAGGGAAGGAGTCATAGATAGGTCAGACCGGGGAAGGAGTCACAGATAGGCCAGACCGGGGAAGGAGTCACATATAGGCCAGACCGGCGAAGGAGTCACATATAGGCCAGACTGGGGAAGGAGTCACATATAGGCCAGACTTGGGAAGGAGTCACATATAGGCCAGACTGGGGAAGGAGTCACATATAGGCCAGACTGGGGAAGGAGTCACATATATGCCAGACTGGGGAAGGAGTCACATATAGGCCAGACCGGGGAAGGAGTCACATATAGGCCAGACTGGGGAAGGAGTCACATATAGGCCAGACTGGGGAAGGAATCACATATAGGCCAGACCGGGGAAGGTGTCACATATAGGCCAGACCGGGGAAGGAGTCACATATAGGCCAGACTGCAGAAGGAGTCACAGATAGGCCAGACTAGGCAAGGAGTGAAAGATAGGTCAGACCGGGGAAGGAGTCACAGATAGGCCAGACCGGGGAAGGAGTCACATATAGGCCAGACTGGTGAATGAGTCACATATAGGCCAGACTGGGGAAGGAGTGACATATAGGCCAGACTGGGGAAGGAGTCACATATAGCCCAGACTGGGGAAGGAGTCACACATAGGCCAGACTGGGGAAAGAGTCACATATAGGCCAGACCGGGGAAGGAGTCACATATAGGCCAGACTGGGGAAGGAGTCACATATAGGCCAGACTGGGGAAGGAGTCACATATAGGCCAGACTGGGGAAGGAGTCACATATAGGCCAGACTGGGGAAGGAGTCACATATAGGCCAGACTGGGGAAGGAGTCACATATATGCCAGACTGGGGAAGGAGTCACATGTAGGCCAGACCGGGGAAGGAGTCACATATAGGCCAGACTGGGGAAGGAGTCACATATAGGCCAGACTGGGGAAGGAGTCACACATAGGCCAGACTGGGGAAAGAGTCACATATAGGCCAGACCGGGGAAGGAGTCACATATAGGCCAGACTTGGGAAGGAGTCACATATAGGTCAGACTGGGGAAGGAGTCACATATAGGCCAGACTGGGGAAGGAGTCACATATAGGCCAGACCGGGGAAGGAGTCACATATAGGCCAGACTGCGGAAGGAGTCACAGATAGGCCAGACTAGGGAAGGAGTCAAAGATAGGTCAGACCGGGGAAGGAGTCACAGATAGGCCAGACCGGGGAAGGAGTCACATATAGGCCAGACTGGGGAAGGAGTCACTTATAGGCCAGACTGGGGAAGGAGTCACAGATAGGCCAGACTGGTGAAGGAGTCACATATAGGCCAGACTGGGGAAGGAGTCACATATAGGCCAGACTGGGGAAGGAGTCACATATAGGCCAGACCGGGGAAGGAGTCACATATAGGCCAGACTGGGGAAGGAGTCACATATAGGCCAGACTGGGGAAGGAGTCACATATAGGCCAGACTGGGGAAGGAGTCACATATAGGCCAGACTGGGGAAGGAGTCACATATAGGACAGACTGGGGAAGGAGTCACATGTATGCCAGACTGGGGAAGGAGTCACATATAGGCCAGACCGGGGAAGGAGTCACATATAGGCCAGACTGGGGAAGGAGTCACATATAGGCCACACTGGGGAAGGATTCACATATAGGCCAGACCGGGAAGGAGTCACATATAGGCCAGACTGGGGAAGGAGTCACATATAGGCCAGACTGGAGAAGGAGTAACATATAGGCCAGACTGGGGAAGGAGTCACATATAGGCCAGACCGGGGAAGGAGTCACATATAGGCCAGACTGGGGAAGGAGTCACATATAGGCCAGACCGGGGAAGGAGTCACATATAGGCCAGACTGGGGTAGGAGTCACATATAGGCCAGACCGGGGAAGGAGACACATATAGGCCAGACTGGGGAAGGAGTCACATATAGGCCAGACCGGGGAAGGAGCCACATATAGGCAGGACCGGGGAAGGAGTCACATATAGGCCAGACCGGGGAAGGAGTCACATATAGGCCGGACCGGGGAAGGAGTCACATATAGGCCAGACCGGGGAAGGAGTCACATATAGGCCGGACCGGGGAAGGAGTCACATATAGGCCAGACCGGGGAAGGAGTCACATATCGGCCAGACCGGGGAAGGAGTCACATATAGGCCAGACCGGGGAAGGAGTCACATATAGGCCAGACTGGGGAAGGACTCACATATAGGCCAGACCGGGGAAGGAGTCACATATAGGCCAGACTGGGGAAGGAGTCACATATAGGCCAGACTGGGGATGGAGTCACATATAGGCCAGACCGGGGAAGGAGTCACATATAGGCCGGACCGGGGAAGGAGTCACATATAGGCCAGACCGGGGAAGGAGTCACATATAGGCCGGACCGGGGAAGGAGTCACATATAGGCCAGACCGGGGAAGGAGTCACATATCGGCCAGACCGGGGAAGGAGTCACATATAGGCCAGACCGGGGAAGGAGTCACATATAGGCCAGACTGGGGAAGGACTCACATATAGGCCAGACCGGGGAAGGAGTCACATATAGGCCAGACTGGGGAAGGAGTCACATATAGGCCAGACTGGGGATGGAGTCACATATAGGCCAGACTGGGGAAGGAGTCACATATAGGCCAGACCGGGGAATGAGTCACATATAGGCCAGACTGGGGAAGGAGTCACATATAGGTCGGACCGGCGAAGGAGACACTAATAGGCCAGACTGGGGAAGGATTCACAAATAGGCCAGACTGGGGAAGGAGTCACATATAGGCCAGACTGGGGAAGGAGTCACATATAGGCCAGACTGGGGAAGGAATCACATATAGGCCAGACTGGGGAAGGAGTCACATGTAGGCCAGACTGGGGAAGGAGTCACATATAGGCCAGTCTGGGGAGGGAGTCACATATAGGTCAGACCGGGGAAGGAGTCACATATAGGCCAGTCTGGGGACGGAGTCACATGTAGGCCAGTCTGGGGAAGGAGTCACTTATAGGTGAGTCCGTGGAAGGAGTCACATATAGGTTAGACCGGGGAAGGAGTCACATATAGGCCAGACTGGGGAAGGAGTCACATATAGGCCAGACTGGGGAAGGAGTCACATATATGCCAGACTGGGGAAGGAGTCTCATATAGGCCAGACCGGGGAAGGAGTCACATAAAGCCCAGACTGGGGAAGGAGTCACATATAGGCCAAACCGGGGAAGGAGTCACATATAGGCCAGACTGGGGAAGGAGTCACATAGAGACCAGACTGGGGAAGGAGTCACATATAGGCCAGACTGGGGAAGGAGTCACATATAGGCCAGACCGGGGAAGGAGTCACATATAGGCCAGACCGGGGAAGGAGTCACATATAGGCCAGACTGGGGAAGGAGTCACATATAGGCCAGACTGGGGAAGGAGCCGCATATCGGCCAGACTGGGGAAGGAGTCACATATAGGCCAGACTGGGGAAGGAGTCACATACAGGCCAGACTGGGGAAGGAATCACATATAGGCCAGACTGGGGAAGGAGTCACAAAAAGGCCAGACTGGGGAAGGAGTCACATATAGGCCAGACTGGGGAAGGAGTCACATATAGGCCAGACTGGGGAAGGAGTCACATACAGGCCAGACTGGGAAGGAGTCACATATAGGCCAGACCAGGGAAGGAGTCACAGATAGGCCAGACCGGGGAAGGAGTCACATATAGGCCAGACCGGGGAAGGAGCCACATATAGGCCAGACCGGGGAAGGAGTCACATATATGCCAGACCGGGGAAGGAGTCACATAAAGGCCAGACCGGGGAAAGAGCCACATATTGGCCAGACCGGGGAAGGAGTCACATATAGGCCAGACCGGCGAAGGAGTCACATATAGGCCAGACTGGGGAAGGAGTCACAGATAGGCAAGACCGGGGAAGGCGTCACATATAGGCCAGACTGCGGAAGGAGTCACAGATAGGCCAGACTAGGGAAGGAGTCATAGATAGGTCAGACCGGGGAAGGAGTCACAGATAGGCCAGACCGGGGAAGGAGTCACATATAGGCCAGACTGGGGAAGGAGTCACTTATAGGCCAGACTGGGGAAGGAGCCACATATAGGCCAGACCGGGGAAGGAGTCACATATATGCCAGACCGGGGAAGGAGTCACATAAAGGCCAGACCGGGGAAGGAGCCACATATTGGCCAGACCGGGGAAGGAGTCACATATAGGCCAGATCGGCGAAGGAGTCACATATAGGCCAGACTGGGGAAGGAGTCACAGATAGGCAAGACCGGGGAAGGCGTCACATATAGGCCAGACTGCGGAAGGAGTCACAGAAAGGCCAGACTAGGGAAGGAGTCATAGATAGGTCAGACCGGGGAAGGAGTCACAGATAGGCCAGACCGGGGAAGGAGTCACATATAGGCCAGACTGGGGAAGGAGTCACATATAGGCCAGACTTGGGAAGGAGTCACATATAGGCCAGACTGGGGAAGGAGTCACATATAGGCCAGACTGGGGAAGGAGTCACATATATGCCAGACTGGGGAAGGAGTCACATATAGGCCAGACCGGGGAAGGAGTCACATATAGGCCAGACTGGGGAAGGAGTCACATATAGGCCAGACTGGGGAAGGAATCACATATAGGCCAGACCGGGGAAGGTGTCACATATAGGCCAGACCGGGGAAGGAGTCACATATAGGCCAGACTGCAGAAGGAGTCACAGATAGGCCAGACTAGGGAAGGAGTCAAAGATAGGTCAGACCGGGGAAGGAGTCACAGATAGGCCAGACCGGGGAAGGAGTCACATATAGGCCAGACTGGGGAAGGAGTCACTTATAGGCCAGACTGGGGAAGGAGTCACAGATAGGCCAGACTGGTGAATGAGTCACATATAGGCCAGACTGGGGAAGGAGTGACATATAGGCCAGACTGGGGAAGGAGTCACATATAGCCCAGACTGGGGAAGGAGTCACACATAGGCCAGACTGGGGAAAGAGTCACATATAGGCCAGACCGGGGAAGGAGTCACATATAGGCAAGACTTGGGAAGGAGTCACATATAGGCCAGACTGGGGAAGGAGTCACATATAGGCCAGACTGGGGAAGGAGTCACATATAGGCCAGACTGGGGAAGGAGTCACATATATGCCAGACTGGGGAAGGAGTCACATGTAGGCCAGACCGGGGAAGGAGTCACATATAGGCCAGACTGGGGAAGGAGTCACATATAGGCCAGACTGGGGAAGGAGTCACACATAGGCCAGACTGGGGAAAGAGTCACATATAGGCCAGACTGGGGAAGGAGTCACATATAGGCCAGACTTGGGAAGGAGTCACATATAGGTCAGACTGGGGAAGGAGTCACATATAGGCCAGACTGGGGAAGGAGTCACATATAGGCCAGACTGGGGAAGGAGTCACATATAGGCCAGACTGGGGAATGAGTCACATATAGGCCAGACTGGGGAAGGAGTCACATATAGGCCAGACTGGGGAAGGAGTCACATATAGGCCAGACTGGGGAAGGAGTCACATATAGGCCAGACCGGGGAAGGAGTCACATATAGGCCAGACTGGGGAAAGAGTCACATATAGGCCAGACCGGTGAAGGAGTCACATATAGGCCAGACTGGGGAAGGAGTCACATATAGGCCAGACTGGAGAAGGAGTAACATATAGGCCAGACTGGGGAAGGAGTCACATATAGGCCAGACCGGGGAAGGAGTCACATATAGGCCAGACTGGGGAAGGAGTAGCATATAGGCCAGACTGGGGAAGGAGTCACATATAGGCCAGACCGGGGAAGGAGTCACATATATGCCAGACTGGGGAAGGAGTCACATATAGGCCAGACCGGGGAAGGAGTCACATGTAGGCCAGACTGGGGAAGGATTCACATATCGGCCAGGCCGGGGAAGGAGACACATATAGGCCAGACTGGGGAAGGAGTCACATATAGGCCAGACCGGGGAAGGAGCCACATATAGGCAGGACCGGCGAAGGAGTCACATATAGGCCAGACCGGGGAAGGAGTCACATATAGGCCGGACCGGGGAAGGAGTCACATATAGGCCAGACCGGGGAAGGAGTCACATATAGGCCGGACCAGGGAAGGAGTCACATATAGGCCAGACCGGGGAAGGAGTCACATATAGGTCGGACCGGGGAAGGAGTCACATATAGGCCGGACCGGGGAAGGAGTCACATATAGGCCAGACCGGGGAAGGAGTCACATATAGGCCAGACTGCAGAAGGAGTCACAGATAGGCCAGACTAGGGAAGGAGTCACATATAGGCCAGACCGGGGAATGAGTCACATATAGGCCAGACTGGGGAAGGAGTCACATATAGGTCGGACCGGCGAAGGAGACACTAATAGGCCAGACTGGGGAAGGATTCACAAATAGGCCAGACTGGGGAAGGAGTCACATATAGGCCAGACTGGGGAAGGAGTCACATATAGGCCAGACCGGCGAAGGAGACACATATAGCCCAGACTGGGGAAGGAGTCACATTTTGGCCAGACCGGGGAAGGAGTCACATATAGGCCAGACTGGGGAAGGAATCACATATAGGCCAGACCGGGGAAGGAGACACATATAGGCCAGACTGGGGAAGGAGTCACATATAGGCCAGACCGGGGAAGGAGCCACATATAGGCCAGACTGGGGAAGGAGTCACATATAGGCAGGACCGGGGAAGGAGTCACATATAGGCCAGACCGGGGAAGGAGTCACATATAGGCCGGACCGGGGAAGGAGTCACATATAGGCCAGACCGGGGAAGGAGTCACATATAGGCCGGACCGGGGAAGGAGTCACATATAGGCCAGACCGGGGAAGGAGTCACATATAGGCCGGACCGGGGAAGGAGTCACATATAGGCCAGACCGGGGAAGGAGTCACATATCGGCCAGACCGGGGAAGGAGTCACATATAGGCCAGACCGGGGAAGGAGTCACATATAGGCCAGACTGGGGAAGGACTCACATATAGGCCAGACCGGGGAAGGAGTCACATATAGGCCAGACTGGGGAAGGAGTCACATATAGGCCAGACTGGGGATGGAGTCACATATAGGCCAGACTGGGGAAGGAGTCACATATAGGCCAGACCGGGGAATGAGTCACATATAGGCCAGACTGGGGAAGGAGTCACATATAGGTCGGACCGGCGAAGGAGACACTAATAGGCCAGACTGGGGAAGGATTCACAAATAGGCCAGACTGGGGAAGGAGTCACATATAGGCCAGACTGGGGAAGGAGTCACATATAGGCCAGACCGGCGAAGGAGACACATATAGCCCAGACTGGGGAAGGAGTCACATTTTGGCCAGACCGGGGAAGGAGTCACATATAGGCCAGACTGGGGAAGGAATCACATATAGGCCAGACTGGGGAAGGAGTCACATGTAGGCCAGACTGGGGAAGGAGTCACATATAGGCCAGTCTGGGGAGGGAGTCACATATAGGTCAGACCGGGGAAGGAGTCACATATAGGCCAGTCTGGGGACGGAGTCACATGTAGGCCAGTCTGGGGAAGGAGTCACTTATAGGTGAGTCCGTGGAAGGAGTCACATATAGGTTAGACCGGGGAAGGAGTCACATATAGGCCAGACTGGGGAAGGAGTCACATATAGGCCAGACTGGGGAAGGAGTCACATATATGCCAGACTGGGGAAGGAGTCTCATATAGGCCAGACCGGGGAAGGAGTCACATAAAGCCCAGACTGGGGAAGGAGTCACATATAGGCCAAACCGGGGAAGGAGTCACATATAGGCCAGACTGGGGAAGGAGTCACATAGAGACCAGACTGGGGAAGGAGTCACATATAGGCCAGACTGGGGAAGGAGTCACATATAGGCCAGACCGGGGAAGGAGTCACATATAGGCCAGACCGGGGAAGGAGTCACATATAGGCCAGACTGGGGAAGGAGTCACATATAGGCCAGACTGGGGAAGGAGCCGCATATCGGCCAGACTGGGGAAGGAGTCACATATAGGCCAGACTGGGGAAGGAGTCACATACAGGCCAGACTGGGGAAGGAATCACATATAGGCCAGACTGGGGAAGGAGTCACAAAAAGGCCAGACTGGGGAAGGAGTCACATATAGGCCAGACTGGGGAAGGAGTCACATATAGGCCAGACTGGGGAAGGAGTCACATACAGGCCAGACCGGGAAGGAGTCACATATAGGCCAGACCAGGGAAGGAGTCACAGATAGGCCAGACCGGGGAAGGAGTCACATATAGGCCAGACCGGGGAAGGAGCCACATATAGGCCAGACCGGGGAAGGAGTCACATATATGCCAGACCGGGGAAGGAGTCACATAAAGGCCAGACCGGGGAAGGAGCCACATATTGGCCAGACCGGCGAAGGAGTCACATATAGGCCAGACTGGGGAAGGAGTCACAGATAGGCAAGACCGGGGAAGGCGTCACATATAGGCCAGACTGCGGAAGGAGTCACAGATAGGCCAGACTAGGGAAGGAGTCATAGATAGGTCAGACCGGGGAAGGAGTCACAGATAGGCCAGACCGGGGAAGGAGTCACATATAGGCCAGACTGGGGAAGGAGTCACTTATAGGCCAGACTGGGGAAGGAGCCACATATAGGCCAGACCGGGGAAGGAGTCACATATATGCCAGACCGGGGAAGGAGTCACATAAAGGCCAGACCGGGGAAGGAGCCACATATTGGCCAGACCGGGGAAGGAGTCACATATAGGCCAGATCGGCGAAGGAGTCACATATAGGCCAGACTGGGGAAGGAGTCACAGATAGGCAAGACCGGGGAAGGCGTCACATATAGGCCAGACTGCGGAAGGAGTCACAGATAGGCCAGGCTAGGGAAGGAGTCATAGATAGGTCAGACCGGGGAAGGAGTCACAGATAGGCCAGACCGGGGAAGGAGTCACATATAGGCCAGACTGGGGAAGGAGTCACATATAGGCCAGACTTGGGAAGGAGTCACATATAGGCCAGACTGGGGAAGGAGTCACATATAGGCCAGACTGGGGAAGGAGTCACATATATGCCAGACTGGGGAAGGAGTCACATATAGGCCAGACCGGGGAAGGAGTCACATATAGGCCAGACTGGGGAAGGAGTCACATATAGGCCAGACTGGGGAAGGAATCACATATAGGCCAGACCGGGGAAGGTGTCACATATAGGCCAGACCGGGGAAGGAGTCACATATAGGCCAGACTGCAGAAGGAGTCACAGATAGGCCAGACTAGGGAAGGAGTCAAAGATAGGTCAGACCGGGGAAGGAGTCACAGATAGGCCAGACCGGGGAAGGAGTCACATATAGGCCAGACTGGGGAAGGAATCACATATAGGCCAGACTGGGGAAGGAGTCACAAAAAGGCCAGACTGGGGAAGGAGTCACATATAGGCCAGACTGGGGAAGGAGTCACATATAGGCCAGACTGGGGAAGGAGTCACATACAGGCCAGACCGGGAAGGAGTCACATATAGGCCAGACCAGGGAAGGAGTCACAGATAGGCCAGACCGGGGAAGGAGTCACATATAGGCCAGACCGGGGAAGGAGCCACATATAGGCCAGACCGGGGAAGGAGTCACATATATGCCAGACCGGGGAAGGAGTCACATAAAGGCCAGACCGGGGAAGGAGCCACATATTGGCCAGACCGGCGAAGGAGTCACATATAGGCCAGACTGGGGAAGGAGTCACAGATAGGCAAGACCGGGGAAGGCGTCACATATAGGCCAGACTGCGGAAGGAGTCACAGATAGGCCAGACTAGGGAAGGAGTCATAGATAGGTCAGACCGGGGAAGGAGTCACAGATAGGCCAGACCGGGGAAGGAGTCACATATAGGCCAGACTGGGGAAGGAGTCACTTATAGGCCAGACTGGGGAAGGAGCCACATATAGGCCAGACCGGGGAAGGAGTCACATATATGCCAGACCGGGGAAGGAGTCACATAAAGGCCAGACCGGGGAAGGAGCCACATATTGGCCAGACCGGGGAAGGAGTCACATATAGGCCAGATCGGCGAAGGAGTCACATATAGGCCAGACTGGGGAAGGAGTCACAGATAGGCAAGACCGGGGAAGGCGTCACATATAGGCCAGACTGCGGAAGGAGTCACAGATAGGCCAGACTAGGGAAGGAGTCATAGATAGGTCAGACCGGGGAAGGAGTCACAGATAGGCCAGACCGGGGAAGGAGTCACATATAGGCCAGACTGGGGAAGGAGTCACATATAGGCCAGACTTGGGAAGGAGTCACATATAGGCCAGACTGGGGAAGGAGTCACATATAGGCCAGACTGGGGAAGGAGTCACATATATGCCAGACTGGGGAAGGAGTCACATATAGGCCAGACCGGGGAAGGAGTCACATATAGGCCAGACTGGGGAAGGAGTCACATATAGGCCAGACTGGGGAAGGAATCACATATAGGCCAGACCGGGGAAGGTGTCACATATAGGCCAGACCGGGGAAGGAGTCACATATAGGCCAGACTGCAGAAGGAGTCACAGATAGGCCAGACTAGGGAAGGAGTCAAAGATAGGTCAGACCGGGGAAGGAGTCACAGATAGGCCAGACCGGGGAAGGAGTCACATATAGGCCAGACTGGGGAAGGAGTCACTTATAGGCCAGACTGGGGAAGGAGTCACATATAGGCCAGACTGGTGAATGAGTCACATATAGGCCATACCGGGGAAGGAGTCACACATAGGCCAGACTGGGGAAAGAGTCACATATAGGCCAGACCGGGGAAGGAGTCACATATAGGCAAGACTTGGGAAGGAGTCACATATAGGCCAGACTGGGGAAGGAGTCACATATAGGCCAGACTGGGGAAGGAGTCACATATAGGCCAGACTGGGGAAGGAGTCACATATAGGCCAGACTGGGGAATGAGTCACATATAGGCCAGACTGGGGAAGGAGTCACATATAGGCCAGACTGGGGAAGGAGTCACATATAGGCCAGACTGGGGAAGGAGTCACATATAGGCCAGACCGGGGAAGGAGTCACATATAGGCCAGACTGGGGAAGGAGTCACATATAGGCCAGACCGGTGAAGGAGTCACATATAGGCCAGACTGGGGAAGGAGTCACATATAGGCCAGACTGGAGAAGGAGTAACATATAGGCCAGACTGGGGAAGGAGTCACATATAGGCCAGACCGGGGAAGGAGTCACATATAGGCCAGACTGGGGAAGGAGTAACATATAGGCCAGACTGGGGAAGGAGTCACATATAGGCCAGACCGGGGAAGGAGTCACATATAGGCCAGACTGGGGAAGGAGTCACATATAGGCCAGACCGGGGAAGGAGTCACATGTAGGCCAGACTGGGGAAGGAGTCACATATCGGCCAGGCCGGGGAAGGAGACACATATAGGCCAGACTGGGGAAGGAGTCACATATAGGCCAGACCGGGGAAGGAGCCACATATAGGCAGGACCGGCGAAGGAGTCACATATAGGCCAGACCGGGGAAGGAGTCACATATAGGCCGGACCGGGGAAGGAGTCACATATAGGCCAGACCGGGGAAGGAGTCACATATAGGCCGGACCAGGGAAGGAGTCACATATAGGCCAGACCGGGGAAGGAGTCACATATAGGCCGGACCGGGGAAGGAGTCACATATAGGCCGGACCGGGGAAGGAGTCACATATAGGCCAGACCGGGGAAGGAGTCACATATCGGCCAGACCGGGGAAGGAGTCACATATAGGCCAGACTGGGGAAGGAGACACATATAGGCCAGACTGGGGAAGGAGTCACATATAGGCCAGACCGGGGAAGGAGTCACAGATAGGTCAGACCGGGGAAGGAGTCACATATAGGCCAGACCGGGGAAGGAGCCACATATAGGCCAGACCGGGGAAGGAGTCACATATATGCCAGACCGGGGAAGGAGTCACATCTCGGCCAGACTGGGGAAGGAGTCACAGATAGGCAAGACCGGGGAAGGAGTCACTTATAGGCCAGACTGCGGAAGGAGTCACAGATAGGCCAGACTAGGGAAGGAGCCACCTATAGGCCAGACCGGGGAAGGAGTCACATATAGGCCAGACTGGGGAAGGTGTCACATATAGGCCAGACTGGGGAAGGCGTCACATATAGGCCAGACTGCGGAAGGAGTCACAGATAGGCCAGACTAGGGAAGGAGTCATAGATAGGTCAGACCGGGGAAGGAGTCACAGATAGGCCAGACCGGGGAAGGAGTCACATATAGGCCAGACTGGGGAAGGAGTCACTTATAGGCCAGACTGGGGAAGGAGCCACATATAGGCCAGACCGGGGAAGGAGTCACATATATGCCAGACCGGGGAAGGAGTCACATAAAGGCCAGACCGGGGAAGGAGCCACATATTGGCCAGACCGGGGAAGGAGTCACATATAGGCCAGATCGGCGAAGGAGTCACATATAGGCCAGACTGGGGAAGGAGTCACAGATAGGCAAGACCGGGGAAGGCGTCACATATAGGCCAGACTGCGGAAGGAGTCACAGATAGGCCAGACTAGGGAAGGAGTCATAGATAGGTCAGACCGGGGAAGGAGTCACAGATAGGCCAGACCGGGGAAGGAGTCACATATAGGCCAGACTGGGGAAGGAGTCACATATAGGCCAGACTTGGGAAGGAGTCACATATAGGCCAGACTGGGGAAGGAGTCACATATAGGCCAGACTGGGGAAGGAGTCACATATATGCCAGACTGGGGAAGGAGTCACATATAGGCCAGACCGGGGAAGGAGTCACATATAGGCCAGACTGGGGAAGGAGTCACATATAGGCCAGACTGGGGAAGGAATCACATATAGGCCAGACCGGGGAAGGTGTCACATATAGGCCAGACCGGGGAAGGAGTCACATATAGGCCAGACTGCAGAAGGAGTCACAGATAGGCCAGACTAGGGAAGGAGTCAAAGATAGGTCAGACCGGGGAAGGAGTCACATATAGGCCAGACTGGGGAAGGAGTCACTTATAGGCCAGACTGGGGAAGGAGTCACAGATAGGCCAGACTGGTGAATGAGTCACATATAGGCCAGACTGGGGAAGGAGTGACATATAGGCCAGACTGGGGAAGGAGTCACATATAGCCCAGACTGGGGAAGGAGTCACACATAGGCCAGACTGGGGAAAGAGTCACATATAGGCCAGACCGGGGAAGGAGTCACATATAGGCAAGACTTGGGAAGGAGTCACATATAGGCCAGACTGGGGAAGGAGTCACATATAGGCCAGACTGGGGAAGGAGTCACATATAGGCCAGACTGGGGAAGGAGTCACATATAGGCCAGACTGGGGAAGGAGTCACATATATGCCAGACTGGGGAAGGAGTCACATGTAGGCCAGACCGGGGAAGGAGTCACATATAGGCCAGACTGGGGAAGGAGTCACATATAGGCCAGACTGGGGAAGGAGTCACACATAGGCCAGACTGGGGAAAGAGTCACATATAGGCCAGACTGGGGAAGGAGTCACATATAGGCCAGACTTGGGAAGGAGTCACATATAGGTCAGACTGGGGAAGGAGTCACATATAGGCCAGACTGGGGAAGGAGTCACATATAGGCCAGACTGGGGAAGGAGTCACATATAGGCCAGACTGGGGAATGAGTCACATATAGGCCAGACTGGGGAAGGAGTCACATATAGGCCAGACTGGGGAAGGAGTCACATATAGGCCAGACTGGGGAAGGAGTCACATATAGGCCAGACCGGGGAAGGAGTCACATATAGGCCAGACTGGGGAAGGAGTCACATATAGGCCAGACCGGTGAAGGAGTCACATATAGGCCAGACTGGGGAAGGAGTCACATATAGGCCAGACTGGAGAAGGAGTAACATATAGGCCAGACTGGGGAAGGAGTCACATATAGGCCAGACCGGGGAAGGAGTCACATATAGGCCAGACTGGGGAAGGAGTAGCATATAGGCCAGACTGGGGAAGGAGTCACATATAGGCCAGACCGGGGAAGGAGTCACATATATGCCAGACTGGGGAAGGAGTCACATATAGGCCAGACCGGGGAAGGAGTCACATGTAGGCCAGACTGGGGAAGGATTCACATATCGGCCAGGCCGGGGAAGGAGACACATATAGGCCAGACTGGGGAAGGAGTCACATATAGGCCAGACCGGGGAAGGAGCCACATATAGGCAGGACCGGCGAAGGAGTCACATATAGGCCAGACCGGGGAAGGAGTCACATATAGGCCGGACCGGGGAAGGAGTCACATATAGGCCAGACCGGGGAAGGAGTCACATATAGGCCGGACCAGGGAAGGAGTCACATATAGGCCAGACCGGGGAAGGAGTCACATATAGGCCGGACCGGGGAAGGAGTCACATATAGGCCGGACCGGGGAAGGAGTCACATATAGGCCAGACCGGGGAAGGAGTCACATATAGGCCAGACTGCAGAAGGAGTCACAGATAGGCCAGACTAGGGAAGGAGTCACATATAGGCCAGACCGGGGAATGAGTCACATATAGGCCAGACTGGGGAAGGAGTCACATATAGGTCGGACCGGCGAAGGAGACACTAATAGGCCAGACTGGGGAAGGATTCACAAATAGGCCAGACTGGGGAAGGAGTCACATATAGGCCAGACTGGGGAAGGAGTCACATATAGGCCAGACCGGCGAAGGAGACACATATAGCCCAGACTGGGGAAGGAGTCACATTTTGGCCAGACCGGGGAAGGAGTCACATATAGGCCAGACTGGGGAAGGAATCACATATAGGCCAGACCGGGGAAGGAGACACATATAGGCCAGACTGGGGAAGGAGTCACATATAGGCCAGACCGGGGAAGGAGCCACATATAGGCAGGACCGGGGAAGGAGTCACATATAGGCCAGACCGGGGAAGGAGTCACATATAGGCCGGACCGGGGAAGGAGTCACATATAGGCCAGACCGGGGAAGGAGTCACATATAGGCCGGACCGGGGAAGGAGTCACATATAGGCCAGACCGGGGAAGGAGTCACATATCGGCCAGACCGGGGAAGGAGTCACATATAGGCCAGACCGGGGAAGGAGTCACATATAGGCCAGACTGGGGAAGGACTCACATATAGGCCAGACCGGGGAAGGAGTCACATATAGGCCAGACTGGGGAAGGAGTCACATATAGGCCAGACTGGGGATGGAGTCACATATAGGCCAGACTGGGGAAGGAGTCACATATAGGCCAGACCGGGGAATGAGTCACATATAGGCCAGACTGGGGAAGGAGTCACATATAGGTCGGACCGGCGAAGGAGACACTAATAGGCCAGACTGGGGAAGGATTCACAAATAGGCCAGACTGGGGAAGGAGTCACATATAGGCCAGACTGGGGAAGGAGTCACATATAGGCCAGACCGGCGAAGGAGACACATATAGCCCAGACTGGGGAAGGAGTCACATTTTGGCCAGACCGGGGAAGGAGTCACATATAGGCCAGACTGGGGAAGGAATCACATATAGGCCAGACTGGGGAAGGAGTCACATGTAGGCCAGACTGGGGAAGGAGTCACATATAGGCCAGTCTGGGGAGGGAGTCACATATAGGTCAGACCGGGGAAGGAGTCACATATAGGCCAGTCTGGGGACGGAGTCACATGTAGGCCAGTCTGGGGAAGGAGTCAATTATAGGTGAGTCCGTGGAAGGAGTCACATATAGGTTAGACCGGGGAAGGAGTCACATATAGGCCAGACTGGGGAAGGAGTCACATATAGGCCAGACTGGGGAAGGAGTCACATATATGCCAGACTGGGGAAGGAGTCTCATATAGGCCAGACCGGGGAAGGAGTCACATAAAGCCCAGACTGGGGAAGGAGTCACATATAGGCCAAACCGGGGAAGGAGTCACATATAGGCCAGACTGGGGAAGGAGTCACATAGAGACCAGACTGGGGAAGGAGTCACATATAGGCCAGACTGGGGAAGGAGTCACATATAGGCCAGACCGGGGAAGGAGTCCCTTATAGGCCAGACCGGGGAAGGAGTCACATATAGGCCAGACTGGGGAAGGAGTCACATATAGGCCAGACTGGGGAAGGAGCCGCATATCGGCCAGACTGGGGAAGGAGTCACATATAGGCCAGACTGGGGAAGGAGTCACATACAGGCCAGACTGGGGAAGGAATCACATATAGGCCAGACTGGGGAAGGAGTCACAAAAAGGCCAGACTGGGGAAGGAGTCACATATAGGCCAGACTGGGGAAGGAGTCACATATAGGCCAGACTGGGGAAGGAGTCACATACAGGCCAGACTGGGAAGGAGTCACATATAGGCCAGACCAGGGAAGGAGTCACAGATAGGCCAGACCGGGGAAGGAGTCACATATAGGCCAGACCGGGGAAGGAGCCACATATAGGCCAGACCGGGGAAGGAGTCACATATATGCCAGACCGGGGAAGGAGTCACATAAAGGCCAGACCGGGGAAGGAGCCACATATTGGCCAGACCGGCGAAGGAGTCACATATAGGCCAGACTGGGGAAGGAGTCACAGATAGGCAAGACCGGGGAAGGCGTCACATATAGGCCAGACTGCGGAAGGAGTCACAGATAGGCCAGACTAGGGAAGGAGTCATAGATAGGTCAGACCGGGGAAGGAGTCACAGATAGGCCAGACCGGGGAAGGAGTCACATATAGGCCAGACTGGGGAAGGAGTCACTTATAGGCCAGACTGGGGAAGGAGCCACATATAGGCCAGACCGGGGAAGGAGTCACATATATGCCAGACCGGGGAAGGAGTCACATAAAGGCCAGACCGGGGAAGGAGCCACATATTGGCCAGACCGGGGAAGGAGTCACATATAGGCCAGATCGGCGAAGGAGTCACATATAGGCCAGACTGGGGAAGGAGTCACAGATAGGCAAGACCGGGGAAGGCGTCACATATAGGCCAGACTGCGGAAGGAGTCACAGATAGGCCAGACTAGGGAAGGAGTCATAGATAGGTCAGACCGGGGAAGGAGTCACAGATAGGCCAGACCGGGGAAGGAGTCACATATAGGCCAGACTGGGGAAGGAGTCACATATAGGCCAGACTTGGGAAGGAGTCACATATAGGCCAGACTGGGGAAGGAGTCACATATAGGCCAGACTGGGGAAGGAGTCACATATATGCCAGACTGGGGAAGGAGTCACATATAGGCCAGACCGGGGAAGGAGTCACATATAGGCCAGACTGGGGAAGGAGTCACATATAGGCCAGACTGGGGAAGGAATCACATATAGGCCAGACCGGGGAAGGTGTCACATATAGGCCAGACCGGGGAAGGAGTCACATATAGGCCAGACTGCAGAAGGAGTCACAGATAGGCCAGACTAGGGAAGGAGTCAAAGATAGGTCAGACCGGGGAAGGAGTCACAGATAGGCCAGACCGGGGAAGGAGTCACATATAGGCCAGACTGGGGAAGGAGTCACTTATAGGCCAGACTGGGGAAGGAGTCACATATAGGCCAGACTGGTGAATGAGTCACATATAGGCCATACCGGGGAAGGAGTCACACATAGGCCAGACTGGGGAAAGAGTCACATATAGGCCAGACCGGGGAAGGAGTCACATATAGGCAAGACTTGGGAAGGAGTCACATATAGGCCAGACTGGGGAAGGAGTCACATATAGGCCAGACTGGGGAAGGAGTCACATATAGGCCAGACTGGGGAAGGAGTCACATATAGGCCAGACTGGGGAATGAGTCACATATAGGCCAGACTGGGGAAGGAGTCACATATAGGCCAGACTGGGGAAGGAGTCACATATAGGCCAGACTGGGGAAGGAGTCACATATAGGCCAGACCGGGGAAGGAGTCACATATAGGCCAGACTGGGGAAGGAGTCACATATAGGCCAGACCGGTGAAGGAGTCACATATAGGCCAGACTGGGGAAGGAGTCACATATAGGCCAGACTGGAGAAGGAGTAACATATAGGCCAGACTGGGGAAGGAGTCACATATAGGCCAGACCGGGGAAGGAGTCACATATAGGCCAGACTGGGGAAGGAGTAACATATAGGCCAGACTGGGGAAGGAGTCACATATAGGCCAGACCGGGGAAGGAGTCACATATAGGCCAGACTGGGGAAGGAGTCACATATAGGCAGGACCGGCGAAGGAGTCACATATAGGCCAGACTGGGGAAGGAGTCACATATAGGCCAGACTGGAGAAGGAGTAACATATAGGCCAGACTGGGGAAGGAGTCACATATAGGCCAGACCGGGGAAGGAGTCACATATAGGCCAGACTGGGGAAGGAGTAACATATAGGCCAGACTGGGGAAGGAGTCACATATAGGCCAGACCGGGGAAGGAGTCACATATAGGCCAGACTGGGGAAGGAGTCACATATAGGCCAGACCGGGGAAGGAGTCACATGTAGGCCAGACTGGGGAAGGAGTCACATATCGGCCAGGCCGGGGAAGGAGACACATATAGGCCAGACTGGGGAAGGAGTCACATATAGGCCAGACCGGGGAAGGAGCCACATATAGGCAGGACCGGCGAAGGAGTCACATATAGGCCAGACCGGGGAAGGAGTCACATATAGGCCGGACCGGGGAAGGAGTCACATATAGGCCAGACCGGGGAAGGAGTCACATATAGGCCGGACCAGGGAAGGAGTCACATATAGGCCAGACCGGGGAAGGAGTCACATATAGGCCGGACCGGGGAAGGAGTCACATATAGGCCGGACCGGGGAAGGAGTCACATATAGGCCAGACCGGGGAAGGAGTCACATATCGGCCAGACCGGGGAAGGAGTCACATATAGGCCAGACTGGGGAAGGAGACACATATAGGCCAGACTGGGGAAGGAGTCACATATAGGCCAGACCGGGGAAGGAGTCACAGATAGGTCAGACCGGGGAAGGAGTCACATATAGGCCAGACCGGGGAAGGAGCCACATATAGGCCAGACCGGGGAAGGAGTCACATATATGCCAGACCGGGGAAGGAGTCACATCTCGGCCAGACTGGGGAAGGAGTCACAGATAGGCAAGACCGGGGAAGGAGTCACTTATAGGCCAGACTGCGGAAGGAGTCACAGATAGGCCAGACTAGGGAAGGAGCCACCTATAGGCCAGACCGGGGAAGGAGTCACATATAGGCCAGACTGGGGAAGGTGTCACATATAGGCCAGACTGGGGAAGGTGTCACATATAGGCCAGACCGGGGAAGGAGTCACATATAGGCCAGACTGCAGAAGGAGTCACAGATAGGCCAGACTAGGGAAGGAGTCAAAGATAGGTCAGACCGGGGAAGGAGTCACAGATAGGCCAGACCGGGGAAGGAGTCACATATAGGCCAGACTGGGGAAGGAGTCACTTATAGGCCAGACTGGGGAAGGAGTCACAGATAGGCCAGACTGGTGAATGAGTCACATATAGGCCAGACTGGGGAAGGAGTGACATATAGGCCAGACTGGGGAAGGAGTCACTTATAGGCCAGACTGGGGAAGGAGCCACATATAGGCCAGACCGGGGAAGGAGTCACATATATGCCAGACCGGGGAAGGAGTCACATAAAGGCCAGACCGGGGAAGGAGCCACATATTGGCCAGACCGGGGAAGGAGTCACATATAGGCCAGATCGGCGAAGGAGTCACATATAGGCCAGACTGGGGAAGGAGTCACAGATAGGCAAGACCGGGGAAGGCGTCACATATAGGCCAGACTGCGGAAGGAGTCACAGATAGGCCAGACTAGGGAAGGAGTCATAGATAGGTCAGACCGGGGAAGGAGTCACAGATAGGCCAGACCGGGGAAGGAGTCACATATAGGCCAGACTGGGGAAGGAGTCACATATAGGCCAGACTTGGGAAGGAGTCACATATAGGCCAGACTGGGGAAGGAGTCACATATAGGCCAGACTGGGGAAGGAGTCACATATATGCCAGACTGGGGAAGGAGTCACATATAGGCCAGACCGGGGAAGGAGTCACATATAGGCCAGACTGGGGAAGGAGTCACATATAGGCCAGACTGGGGAAGGAATCACATATAGGCCAGACCGGGGAAGGTGTCACATATAGGCCAGACCGGGGAAGGAGTCACATATAGGCCAGACTGCAGAAGGAGTCACAGATAGGCCAGACTAGGGAAGGAGTCAAAGATAGGTCAGACCGGGGAAGGAGTCACAGATAGGCCAGACCGGGGAAGGAGTCACATATAGGCCAGACTGGGGAAGGAGTCACTTATAGGCCAGACTGGGGAAGGAGTCACATATAGGCCAGACTGGTGAATGAGTCACATATAGGCCATACCGGGGAAGGAGTCACACATAGGCCAGACTGGGGAAAGAGTCACATATAGGCCAGACCGGGGAAGGAGTCACATATAGGCAAGACTTGGGAAGGAGTCACATATAGGCCAGACTGGGGAAGGAGTCACATATAGGCCAGACTGGGGAAGGAGTCACATATAGGCCAGACTGGGGAAGGAGTCACATATAGGCCAGACTGGGGAATGAGTCACATATAGGCCAGACTGGGGAAGGAGTCACATATAGGCCAGACTGGGGAAGGAGTCACATATAGGCCAGACTGGGGAAGGAGTCACATATAGGCCAGACCGGGGAAGGAGTCACATATAGGCCAGACTGGGGAAGGAGTCACATATAGGCCAGACCGGTGAAGGAGTCACATATAGGCCAGACTGGGGAAGGAGTCACATATAGGCCAGACTGGAGAAGGAGTAACATATAGGCCAGACTGGGGAAGGAGTCACATATAGGCCAGACCGGGGAAGGAGTCACATATAGGCCAGACTGGGGAAGGAGTAACATATAGGCCAGACTGGGGAAGGAGTCACATATAGGCCAGACCGGGGAAGGAGTCACATATAGGCCAGACTGGGGAAGGAGTCACATATAGGCAGGACCGGCGAAGGAGTCACATATAGGCCAGACTGGGGAAGGAGTCACATATAGGCCAGACTGGAGAAGGAGTAACATATAGGCCAGACTGGGGAAGGAGTCACATATAGGCCAGACCGGGGAAGGAGTCACATATAGGCCAGACTGGGGAAGGAGTAACATATAGGCCAGACTGGGGAAGGAGTCACATATAGGCCAGACCGGGGAAGGAGTCACATATAGGCCAGACTGGGGAAGGAGTCACATATAGGCCAGACCGGGGAAGGAGTCACATGTAGGCCAGACTGGGGAAGGAGTCACATATCGGCCAGGCCGGGGAAGGAGACACATATAGGCCAGACTGGGGAAGGAGTCACATATAGGCCAGACCGGGGAAGGAGCCACATATAGGCAGGACCGGCGAAGGAGTCACATATAGGCCAGACCGGGGAAGGAGTCACATATAGGCCGGACCGGGGAAGGAGTCACATATAGGCCAGACCGGGGAAGGAGTCACATATAGGCCGGACCAGGGAAGGAGTCACATATAGGCCAGACCGGGGAAGGAGTCACATATAGGCCGGACCGGGGAAGGAGTCACATATAGGCCGGACCGGGGAAGGAGTCACATATAGGCCAGACCGGGGAAGGAGTCACATATCGGCCAGACCGGGGAAGGAGTCACATATAGGCCAGACTGGGGAAGGAGACACATATAGGCCAGACTGGGGAAGGAGTCACATATAGGCCAGACCGGGGAAGGAGTCACAGATAGGTCAGACCGGGGAAGGAGTCACATATAGGCCAGACCGGGGAAGGAGCCACATATAGGCCAGACCGGGGAAGGAGTCACATATATGCCAGACCGGGGAAGGAGTCACATCTCGGCCAGACTGGGGAAGGAGTCACAGATAGGCAAGACCGGGGAAGGAGTCACTTATAGGCCAGACTGCGGAAGGAGTCACAGATAGGCCAGACTAGGGAAGGAGCCACCTATAGGCCAGACCGGGGAAGGAGTCACATATAGGCCAGACTGGGGAAGGTGTCACATATAGGCCAGACTGGGGAAGGTGTCACATATAGGCCAGACCGGGGAAGGAGTCACATATAGGCCAGACTGCAGAAGGAGTCACAGATAGGCCAGACTAGGGAAGGAGTCAAAGATAGGTCAGACCGGGGAAGGAGTCACAGATAGGCCAGACCGGGGAAGGAGTCACATATAGGCCAGACTGGGGAAGGAGTCACTTATAGGCCAGACTGGGGAAGGAGTCACAGATAGGCCAGACTGGTGAATGAGTCACATATAGGCCAGACTGGGGAAGGAGTGACATATAGGCCAGACTGGGGAAGGAGTCACATGTATGCCAGACTGGGGAAGGAGTCACATATAGGCCAGACCGGGGAAGGAGTCACATATAGGCCAGACTGGGGAAGGAGTCACATATAGGCCACACTGGGGAAGGATTCACATATAGGCCAGACCGGGAAGGAGTCACATATAGGCCAGACTGGGGAAGGAGTCACATATAGGCCAGACAGGAGAAGGAGTAACATATAGGCCAGACTGGGGAAGGAGTCACATATAGGCCAGACCGGGGAAGGAGTCACATATAGGCCAGACTGGGGAAGGAGTCACATATAGGCCAGACCGGGGAAGGAGTCACATATAGGCCAGACTGGGGTAGGAGTCACATATAGGCCAGACCGGGGAAGGAGACACATATAGGCCAGACTGGGGAAGGAGTCACATATAGGCCAGACCGGGGAAGGAGCCACATATAGGCAGGACCGGGGAAGGAGTCACATATAGGCCAGACCGGGGAAGGAGTCACATATAGGCCGGACCGGGGAAGGAGTCACATATCGGCCAGACCGGGGAAGGAGTCACATATAGGCCAGACCGGGGAAGGAGTCACATATAGGCCAGACTGGGGAAGGACTCACATATAGGCCAGACCGGGGAAGGAGTCACATATAGGCCAGACAGGGGAAGGAGTCACATATAGGCCAGACTGCGGATGGAGTCACATATAGGCCAGACTGGGGAAGGAGTCACATATAGGCCAGACCGGGGAATGAGTCACATATAGGCCAGACTGGGGAAGGAGTCACATATAGGTCGGACCGGCGAAGGAGACACTAATAGGCCAGACTGGGGAAGGATTCACAAATAGGCCAGACTGGGGAAGGAGTCACATATAGGCCAGACTGGGGAAGGAGTCACATATAGGCCAGACCGGCGAAGGAGACACATATAGCCCAGACTGGGGAAGGAGTCACATTTTGGCCAGACCGGGGAAGGAGTCACATATAGGCCAGACTGGGGAAGGAATCACATATAGGCCAGACTGGGGAAGGAGTCACATGTAGGCCAGACTGGGGAAGGAGTCACATATAGGCCAGACTGCAGAAGGAGTCACAGATAGGCCAGACTAGGGAAGGAGTCAAAGATAGGTCAGACCGGGGAAGGAGTCACAGATAGGCCAGACCGGGGAAGGAGTCACATATAGGCCAGACTGGGGAAGGAGTCACTTATAGGCCAGACTGGGGAAGGAGTCACATATAGGCCAGACTGGTGAATGAGTCACATATAGGCCATACCGGGGAAGGAGTCACACATAGGCCAGACTGGGGAAAGAGTCACATATAGGCCAGACCGGGGAAGGAGTC